>NC_088654.1:17852673-17865173 GCF_964019385.1 Sycon ciliatum | reverse complement strand
AGCACTAGGGACTATTGTACTAGACCATGGTTCATGCCAATGCTAATCGTGAGGCCACCAGCTGCCTTTCAAGACTGCCATAGGTATGGGACATAGGGTGGGCACGTAACGGAGCGCTTCGCACATGTACGCGTTCCAGCTCCGTGCCCATCGCATTGAGCACTATTCCAGTGGCCGCTGCTACTTTCGTCACCTCTCCCATTTATGCTGTCTGATGATCGTGCAATGCATCAAACTGTTTAACAGTTACCATCTCATACCAGGGCACCTTTCAAGCTACAGTCTCCAGGATACGCCCTCTTGTGCTGCCCCTACTGGCTCTGATTATTGTACAGTCTGTATCGGCTATAGCATACCCTTTTGATTTCCGTGATTTTATCACTATAACCGATGCATCACTATATGCAAAACGATCGATTTCTTTTTTCTTTTTTCGATCGACACATGAAAGGCAAGGAAATACTTCCAGCATGTCGTTTTGACAAATGAGCATGCTGCATAGTTGACAGTGCCTGCATTTCCATAAAAAAATTCTGTTATGTACATGTACATGTATCACTATAAAAATAAGCAACGTGAAGAAAGTAAAAAATAGGGTCTTTGATATTATTGCTACATGTATTTTAAAGTTATCACTATAGCCGATAATAATATAGTGTGTTATGCATGTTTTGATTCTTTGTTGCCATCATAATATCCGATATAGCCTTACATCCGATAATATTGGTTATAGTGATATTTTTACTGGATAAAATACGTTTTGCTTTTGATATTTCGTACCAATATCACTGTAGCCGATATATTCTTATATCCGGTCACTCTATAGCCGATACAGACTGTATGTTGTAGTATAGCATTGCCGGGCGCCGAAGAATGAACAGGCTGGAATTCCCCGGTCACCAAGCACAGCATGCCAATGTATACACAGTGACTCAGCTGTGCATAGACTGTAATATGTGAAAATAGGAACTGTCAAGGCTAGGAGGCTGACACGCCAGTTCTTCGGCGACCGACGGCACTCTACTCTTTTTTGCACATATCCTGTGTTAGGCACTGCGGAAGGCGCAGGAGGACTTCCAGCGCGAGGTGGCTGCCAAGCGAGAACGCAACGAGATCTCGGCAGCCGAGTACGAGCGTCTGGTTGAACAACACCAGGGTAGCATGGCCAAGCTGGAAGGCTCATTTGACGCACAGAAGCAGCGCCAGCAACAAACGCTGGCCAGTAAGATTGAGGAAAAGCGACGGCGCAAGGCTGAGTTGCTTGCAGCCAAGAACGAGCTGGCAATGAAAACTGAACTGGAGCGACAGCAGCAGGAACGTGATGAGCTGCAGTCCAAAAAGGTGAGTAGGAGCTGATTGTCTCTTCTGGTTCTCTGCTATCCATAATAAGCTAATTAGCACAGTGTTCTTGTGTGGCGATTGGCGTAATGTTCCCAGTACAATACATGCGCTTGCGTGTATGTATGTATGTGTGTGGGTGTGTGTGTGCGTGCGTGCTTAGGTGCATGTATGTGTGAGAGCGTGTGCCTGCGTGTTGATGCGCATGTGCGTATGCCTGTGTGTGTGTATGTGTGTGTGTGCGTGCGTGCGTGCATGCGTGCGTGCGTGCATGTATGTGTGAGAGTGTGTGCCTGCGTGTTGATGCGCATGTGCGTATGCCTGTGCATATGCCTGTGTGTGTGTGTGCATGTGTATTCATGCTTGTTTGTGTGCACATGCATGTGGCCCTGTACGTGTGTATGTTGTTTTACTTTCTACACAATAGGAACGCGAAGCAGAGTTGGCAGCACTGACAGCCAACAGGAGCAGTCTTGAATCCCAAACCAACACGTCACCCGAGCTCATCATCCAGAACCTTCTGCAGCAGCGTCACCTCAAGGAGATGGTACAGCTTGGCGAGCGCTTTGATCGCCGACTAGACCTTGCCGTGTGCGAGGCTCGCAGTGCCCTCCAGGAACAACGGGGCAAGGAGAGAGATGAACTTGTCGCAGCAGAGGAGGTAGGTAGGAGTATGCATGTATATGTGTGTGTGTGGTGGGGGGGGGGGTACTAGAGCTAAGCTAACTGCAGGGACGTAGCTCACACATCTGTGGTGTGGTGACCTTGTACCACTGGCAACCTCATTTAGCCTATTCTGGCAATGTAGTACCTATGTCTTGCAGGCATTTGCTGGTGTGGTGACCGGATTATGTTGACTATACACGAGCTACGGGCCTGCTGAGGACGATACCGTGTCAGTGACTTGTCCCATCGTGGGGGTATGTGTGACTGCCCGCGGTAATGCCGTCACACATCACACCACAAATGCCATAATTATATTGCGTGTGTTATCATGTTGAATACACGACAATGTAGAGGTTGTTGGAGGTTTGTTAGAAGTCATTGTCAGGGGTGTAGGAACCGGTGCGGCAGGTGCGGACAACGCCGAACTGGTAATTTGCTTTTTGTGATTTTTCAACCAAAGGAATATGGGCTATTTGGACCCAATTTTCCAAAATGTTTCCCCGGGGAGGACCCCGGACGCTGCCTTTTAATAACCGCGCCAATGTAGAATGCCTTCCCACGCCCCAGTACAATGCCTCCATTTCAATAATCAGGAGGTGAATAGGCATCACCGGTATACCCTTTGCCTGGATACACGCCTACACATGCTCACAGGATTCATGTGGACAATTTCACTCCTTATCAATCTCTGTTGTCCTGTCTTATTTATAACGTTGGTCAGGAGAAGCAAGCTCAGATTCTCTCCAATCCCGATTTGTCCGACGAGGAAAGGGAGCAGCTTGAGGAACAGTTTGCTACTGCTATGAAGGTAACATTGTGATACGGTGGCTGTTGTGTGAAATCTTTTATACGCTAACTCAGACGATTTCAGTTTGGACGAGGGACTTGTTTGGTGAATTGCTGAAAAATGTGTGCCTGCCTGCATACCATTATAGATTTTTTTAACAAGATACACATCTCACCGGCAGGCACATGTGGCTAGCTTGGGGTGAGACAGTGCTGATGGGGCCTGCCATGCTTAGCCGATAGATGCTGGAAATGTGTGTCTTACTGCATACAGTATGATCGGGTGCCGAAAACCACAATGCAAGAACACTTAGACTGGAAAATGGCCCAGATTTAAGAACAATGTGGGGTAGATTTGTAACGGATGTACCATTTTCTACGTGTTTTTCACGCCTTGTGGTCGCACCGTATATGGGGCTCTCCATGGCGTGATGCTCCCATGAATAGGAATAGAACGCCTAGCATTTCAACATACTAGAACAATGCTAGGCTGCGCCCTGAGCCCCTACGTTCTTTGGCGCCCGATCTTACTGTATCCCTACTCATTAGGTTCAGCTCGCCAATCATTTCATGGCTACTCCATTCTCGTTTCCATTGCCGTGTCTATGTTCTACAGGAACGCTTGGAACAGTTTGATCAGGCCACAGCACAGCAGGTGAAGCAAGCTGAGCAGCAGGCGCAGAATGATCAGCAACTGAAGCGTACCACCGCCCGCGCAGATCTGCAAGAACAGCACTTGACGGAACTGGCTGATTACATGAAGCAGCTATCACCAGAACAGGTGAGTGATACGACGGGGCCTCGACAGCCTAGTATAGCATTGGTCACACCGGGGAAGATCCAGGGGTTCCGCGGCACCGCCTAACTTTTGTAAATGTACTACTGGCAACCATATGCATGCATGCATGCGTGTCCATGTACATGTATCAGCAATATTCAGTTTTGAT
The DNA here is from genome assembly GCF_964019385.1 of Sycon ciliatum. NCBI lineage: Eukaryota > Metazoa > Porifera > Calcarea > Leucosolenida > Sycettidae > Sycon > Sycon ciliatum. The sequence goes on along the minus strand of NC_088654.1, from coordinate 17,861,436 downwards.
CGGACTGGATGAAACCCCCTGTAGAGATCGTTGGATCCGCCGCTGTCACACATACTGCATTTTACCCTGTCGTATAAATCGACCTTCTATGACCTAGAAGCCAGATAAACAAGGGAGTAGTCAACTTGCAACCAGAGTTTAATCAATACCCATCGAGCTGGGAAGGCGAATGACCAAGTATGGGGGTCGACTTTTTCTTATAAATATAAAATGCATATCACTGGACTCGGATGGTGAGCCAATTTAATTGTGGTAAAAAAAAAAGGAGAAGGACAAAATGTTACGAGTTATGACTAACTGTCCACCATAATTATTATTAAATGATCTGGTTACGTTGGTGGACAGTCCTAACTCGTCACATTTTGTCTTTCTCCTTGTTTACTCAGAAAGTGGTGTACATCACCTCCTTGTTTACCATAATTATGGTAACTGGGATCTACTTATCACTGGTGCCATACGGGTATATGTATAGGGGCTGTGCAAACGTATTTAACCTAGGTCAACCAACCCTATGTATTGCCACCATCCCCAGACCCACGCTCTGCAAAAAATAATTTGTGAACAGAATAATGCTACTGTGCTTTTAGCGCCATTCAAACGCCTAGGATTATTTAACATCAGGATAGAAGAATTTTTTCCATGCAGCTCATGCGCAGATTGTGAATAGCAACTGAACAGAGCGGTTGTCAGTTGACCCCCCCCCCCCCCCCCATTCGTTCATAATGCAGTTGTGTGATGTCTACGAATCTCTTAGTGTAGGAATATTTATGTGACGATTGCTTTTGCCGTGCAAACGTCAGGCTCTGCGCGGATCGTACGAGGCACAAGCCAAGCAACGGAAGGAGAGTTACGCCACCAAACGCCGTCAGATCGAGGAGGAGAAGGCGCGTGAGCTGGAGAGGCGTAAGGAGGAAACACGCCGGAGGGAAGAAGAAGCAGCACACCGACGTCAAGAACAGATTGAGTAAGGCTGAGCACAAACATGTGGGAAGTGTGTTTGTGGATGGGGGGGGGGGGAGGACAGTGCTGTGTTTAAGTATCCATTCTAACTTGACAGATATGCATGCGTGTGTGTACGCACATACAAACACACACACACACACACACACACACACACACACACACATGTACACACACACACACACACACACACACACACACACACACACACACACACAGATAAAAGACGCATGCACTAGTATATATTTTACTAGGTTTTTTCTTCTCTTGTGCACACCACCCCGCGTGCTTATCATAATCTATCTGACAATGTACAGGAAAATTGAAGCCGACCTGAAGGCCCAGGAAGAGCGTGACATGAACCGAAGCAAGGAAATGGAGAAGAACAACAGACAACAACTGGAGAAGGAAATGGAGAACAAGCGACGAGAACAGGAGCAACGCCTTCGACAAATGGGCGAACTCACCGAGGCCAAGAAAGCGGTAAGCGAGAGAGAGAGACTTTGGATGTCTTTTCACCAAATTTTTCATATCTAAGTTAACGCAGTTGAACTGTATATGAGCTTTTCTGGTTGGACCACTAATTAGCAGACCTCAGATTCACTGGTTGAACATATCGCAATAAAGCCTGATGAACAACAGAGCTGTTTTAAACTTACTGAAAGCATCAAAGTCAGGGTTCTCTAACTACAATATACTACACAGCGTGCTTTGCACGAGGGTGGATAACTTTGACACAACGCCACAGGTGTTAGGTTATAGTGGCATGAAACCATGGGTTGGCCGAGGAGGACATAGGTTTGGTTACAGTGGTATGAAAGCATGGATTGGCCGAGGAGGCATGCTAACAGTGACTGATAGAGGATTGCTACGTCCCACTCACTCCCCAACTCCCTTGGAGTTGTAAGCTGCTTGTTGCGTGCAGAAAGTTCTCCCGTCGACCTATTTAGTGCATCACACAAAATGCTTAGGGAAAGGCTATAGCATGTGATGTATCCAGGATGTTGCGTTGAGTGTCAAACATTGCCTTTTTAACACGCTTGTCTTGCTAACACCTGAGAACATTACGCCTCCAACCTGTGTATGCGTGCAGCAAATCATGGCGGAGTACAGCAGTGAGACAGAGCGCTTTTCCCAGCAGGCCATGCAGAGCAAGCAGAAGGCAGAGCAACGACTGCAGGAGCAGCTGGCCGCGCGTCGAAAGCGGCAGAGGGACCGCGCCATCGCCAAGGTAACGGGGGTCTCGGGAGATGTATACAGGACTGTCGGTCGCCGAAGAACTGAGGGCTCAGCCTCCTAGCCTAGACTGGTCTTATTTTCATGTACTACGGTCTATGCACAGTTGAGTCATCGTGTATACATTGGTATCAGCAAGCAGTTGAAGTTCTAGCCTGGTCGTTCTTAGGCACTCCGTTCTTCAGCGTCCGACGGTGCTGTACAGATGGTGGAATATCTCTTGTATATTGAAATTCCTATCTCATTGAACATTTTGCCCTGGCTGGGTATCACCCTCATAGCCTTCAATGATGATCAAGGAGTTTGTAGGGTTCAAGTTCCTTGCTATCACGATCAGAGCGAAAATCTGTTTCTCAAGTTGCAACAATTTTCTTTGGTTGTATGTGTTTCAGTAAAATATCTAAAATTGTTCTTCTTTCAACTCATTCCTTCTGCTCTTTAGGTAAGCGAGGAAGAAGCACAGGCCAATGAGGCAGCCAAGAAAGACGAAGCCGAAGCGGTGGCCAAGCTCGACGAGGAAGCCGCACGCCTGGACGTCGAGGAGCAGAAGCGACGAGCTGAGAAACAGGCCAATGGTGAGCAGTGTTCCACAGTCCATCAGCTAATGTCCTGTCTCTCAGTGTTCTGCAGTCCATCAGCTAATGTACTGTCTCTACTCCTAACATTTCATATCATGTACATGTACCTCTCACTCCTTTAATTTTTCTTTTTCTTTCTTTTTGGTGCGTTTTATGTCCCCATGACGTCGAGACCTCAGGTCGGCTGAGGGCAAAAAGCCTCACCATCACTATGCTCCCACTATGCAATATTCTGTCTTTGCCTGTGACCTGGGATGATTGTAAGAAAAATATTTTTAAAAAAGTCCAGAGACATCCACAGGAGACTTCCATGGTTTAGGCTAAGGACTGCCACTAAAAGGGACGGACAGGAAGACTGCAAACTGTGAAAGACAAGACTGAGGACTCGCAAATCGCGCATGGGTGGGTGGGTGTTGGTGCATGGGTGGGTGTGGGTGCATGGGTGGGTGTGGGTGGGTGTGGGTGTGGGTGGATGTGGGTGTGGATACATGCTTGGCTTGCACACTCCGGTGTCTCCTCTCTCTTGCTCCTCAGCTGGCACTGACATCCACGGCCAGTATGTTCTGGGTGGGTGTGTGTGTTGGGTGTTTGCACACTAACTTGTGGCCTCTCCGCACCTAGTCCTTAGCTGGCACATCCATGCCCAGTCTGGTGTGGGTGTGTGGGTGTTCGCACACTCAGGTGTTACCTCTCTCGCACCTTAGCTGGCATCATGCCCAGTACCCCGTGTGTACGTGTGTGCATGTGTGCATGCTCAGGTGTCGGTTGCCCCTTTCGCACCTTAGTTGGCCCATTTTCACCACCAGTTGTGTACATGCAGGCGTGAGTGAGGTGTGAGCTTTGCATGCGTGACAGCCTGGCACCTCTGGCTCTGGTGAATAAAGGCAGGGGCAGCTGCTGGTTCCAGTCTAGTCCTCTCGTTTTCCCTTCTCCAGAAGTCACTAAGGTGAAGTGCAGCCGCAGTCATGGTCAACCATGTTGGTGTTGAATTAGTCATTTCACTGTTGTTCGATCTTACATTTATTGTTGTTTTTTCTGGGTTTTTCCTTCAGATCTCCGGCAAGCACAAGAACAAGCCCTATTGCAACAACAGCAACAGCAGGCAGGAGCGCTTGCACCAGGCCAGTCGGCCGTGGGCGCCTTCGACGAACAGCAGTTCCTGGAGCTGATCAACGGCTCGGCGCTGTACCAGCGTGCCTGCGAGATCGAAGCCATGCTGGAGGCCGGTGGTGAAGCAGGGCAGGACGACAGCAAGAAAACGCTACCGTACGGAGCAAACTACATCGACCAGCGTGATGCGCAGTGGACGAACGTGGGCAGCAACACCGCCCTGGTCGATATCAATCAGCTGACAGCGCGCAACTTTGTAGTGTACCAGTTCGGCACGTTCGTTGTACGTCTGCTGCGTCAGCGTGTCGGCACTCCGCAGATCACATTGCTGCTGGCTACCTCGCTACCTGCCAACGACTACTCTGGCAACGCGTTCCGTAACTCCTACCACTACAAGCCGGAGAACAATGTGTTGTTTGTGCGTAAGGAGCGTATGGACGATGTTGGTGAGTTCACGCTGGTCATCATGCACGCCTTGGCTCACATCGCGGTGGAGAAAATGGAGGACGACGCCAACCCGCGCTTCCTGGACTTCCTCTACAAGGTATAGACAAATGATGTGAATGTGTGCAAATGTGCAAATGTGCAAATGCCCTCTATCTGTGTATGTGTGTGTCTTTAGTATACGGTAGCAGCATCTTACGGATGCAGAAAATGTTGTCTTAGCCGAGTCTCGCGTGAACCGTAATTTTTTTTAGTATAGACGACTTTGAATGTGCAAAACTCCTATACTGGTGGCGACTAGTCGATGCCCCTACAAACAGTATGGTTATATCTTTCAGGGGCGTAGCGGCCGGTCCGGCTTCGGCCATATGATGCTCAGTTGTTCACAGGTACTCGGCTGTTGCGGTGTGTGTAGCTGAGTATTCACATGCAATTTCACTCGCTTTCTCCTATCTACTGTGTAAGTACATAATATTTTCGTTTGGAATTGACTTTCGCTATATTCGTTAGGGGGCACGAAATAACTAACCAAACTAACATTTTTTTCTGAACATTCGGGTGACAGAAATCGACCAAAAACAAAAGTTAGTACGTAACAAGTCTGCTGGTGGAGTGACCTAACGAAAGATTTTGTGAACGAAAATTTGCACTTATACAGCATCTCAAGTCTCAAACATATCATCTCTGTCTCCACTGTACCCTGACCCTGTTCTTGCCAGGCGATGCGTATCTGCTGCACCGATCTGTTCCTGACGCGCTCCAGACCGGCCGCTATCGTGGCCCGTGGCAAGGCACGTGGCCAGACGGCCGACCTGGAGACGGTGTTCCGAGAACTGACGTCACGTGACGAGAAGACCGACCTGACTGAGGAGCTGGTCAACGTTAAGGTGGTGGCACCGACCGACAAGGAGTTCACTGAACAGGTACGGTAGAGAGATTATATTTCGCTATTTTCGCGACCATCACGCATAGAAATCGCCGCAAACTGCTCCGTACATTGACTGTAGACAATAACAGATCCAAATGATTAAAAAATATCGTCTCTCCGTGAACCAGCCCAATTCATGAAAACGCAAACTAATGCAGCATGTACCTAGAAATGTCAGCAGGCCAAATTATCACAGCTTGAACCTATACAAACCAACTTTGTCGAAAACTTGCACCGTTTTTCTCACACTCTCCAGGGAATTTTCTAGAACCGCCCCAACCGGTTTTCGACCGGTTGAAATTGTTGGCGACCGGTTGAAAAGTTACAAATCAGTTCCAACCGCCCGTACTTTTCTGTGGGTGAATGGAGCTGTGAATGGTCAAACGCACTCCAGCACCAAGCAATCTGTTAAATTGCTGTCGAGTGCCATATTTAGGTTGTATTTTGAAATTTTTTCCGGGGGGACCCCCGGCCCCCCGACTCTTCATTGGACCGTAACCGGTTGGAAATTCGTCCTAGAATATACCCTGCTCTCATTGGAATATAAAGATGCTAAAACTTGTGTTTGAAAACTAGTTAGCGTCTTGATCATCAAAAACATTTTTGTCTTTTCTTGCCATGTCCCTTCCCAGGCGGTCAGTGAGCGCATCAGTCGCTACTCTACACTGTCCAGCGCACAGGACATCCAAGACCACGTGCAGGCGTCTATGTCGGCAGCCACTGCGACCGTAACCGGTGACGACGGGGAGATTGGCGACGACTTCATCCGCGCTCGACTCGTTGAGCTGAGTCCCGCCACCACCGATCAAATGGACCTACCTCGACGACCGAGAAGGTACGGAAATTCTACAGTGTCCAAGCTGGAATGTGTTTCCCTGTGCTTTGGATATAGTGCATGCTGGTCTTGAGTTATTATCATCAAGAGTACATAATCCCCAAGAGTGTGCAACACCAGCTATGGGGTCTGTGACTTCACATCACGTACACTTTACTTTTACTCTTGTATGATAGATCCAAGGTTGTACGCAACTAGCGGACTCTCTTGTGGTCACTTTGCAGTTTGCCGGCGTAATATTTGAACCATGTCACGTGATGTGAAGTAACAGTTCTGCCGTCGCAGCACAGCATAGAGGTGCAGGCAGTTGCACACTCTTGGGGTTATGTACTCTTGTTACCATGCACACGCTCCTGGCCGAAGCCACTCCATGAAGATAGGGGCGGTTAGCCAGCCATGGCAATAATGTGTGGTTTCTCACAGAACGGACCAGTGCTGACAAATACAATGGGTTGCTTACATTCTACGTTAGAACCTCTGTGAATCACAACAGGAAAATTTCGGTGGAGATATTTCGTACAGGTAATTTTACCTCAAATAAAATCCCACCTAAAACTCAATGCCATGCCACACAGTGTGTAAGATGAATTTTTTGGATCTGCAAAACTGGTTTACCGAAATTTTCGCGCTACCAATGTGATTTTGGGAAACACCGAAAATATTACACCCCGGAAATCTCCGGTTTTACAGTATTTTTCTCGTGTCTGTTTTTTTTCTCGCCTGGCAGCACCTTGAAGAGAAGCAAGTCCACCGTGTCCTCAGCGTCTCTGTTCACGCACAAGACGACGCGTCTGCACAGTGAACTGGACGAGCTCAATGAGCAGATGCTGCACATCTTGCGCAACGTCTCCGAGCTGGAGGCACGCGGCCCTCCACCGGCCAACTCCGACGCCGAGAAGACCATCAGGGGCTTGAAGCAGCAGCGCGATGCCCTCAACCGCCGCATCAACTCGCTGACGAATGAGATCGAACGCAAGGAGCGATCACGGCAAGGGTAACACATACAATGACATCTGCAATACCTCATCATTCACAACATACAATGACATCATTCACAACATACAATGACATCATTCACAACCACTCTACGCAAACTAATGTAGGAAATAATAAAAACACGATTGGCTGTAGTGCAGCCTTTGCAAACTGTGAAGACCATTGGAAACCCATTATGTTACCTCTATGCTGAAATTGCCATAGGCATAATGTTTGATATTAATACCTCACGATCACGTATAGATAATTCAAGAATTCATCTCCAGCACTTTTTCCATGATAGACATGCATTTTAGTGCCATGCAACAGTAAAGTATATTAGTCGTAGCACTAACAGATCTCTTGGAACTGCATCTTTTCTATACAAAACATATTGAACCTCTCTCAAAATGAAATTTTATTTATCATGTCGCTCTAAAATTCATTTCTGCTGAACCTCACTAATGTTTTGCGCATATCCAAGCAGCTTCTATTTCCGAATTTATAATTATTTTGCAGAATCCGACACATGCTTGATATCAAAATACACAAGCTTCTTGTTTTACCACCTGTGACAAGCATGGCTTCTGCCGTGTGCTCTAGCAATGAATGCAAGCTGATTGTGCTAAGAATAAAGAACAGTTATTACTCTCTCATTTTTTGTGTGGAATTCAATCGGGGGAAAACCTTGAACCCCCTCCCCCCCCCCCTTCCCAGGTAGGGGCCCCCAGGTAGCACCCCCCCCCCCCCCCAACTAGGGGCACCCACCCACCCCCAGCTAGGGCACCCACCCAGCCTGGGGGAGCAGGCCGCAGGGGCAGCCTGGGGGAGCAAGCCGCAGCACCCCAGGGGCACCCACCCCCACCCAGCCTGGGGGAGCAGGCCGCAGCACCCCTCCCAGCTAGGGGCGGGCACCTAGTCTGGGGAGCAGGTGAGAGCCTGATGGGAGGCGGCGGAGGGGCAGTAGGATCCCCCCCCCCCCCCCGACACGCTGGTCCGAGCCCCTTTATGCCCCCACCTGGACCAGCCCTGCCCCCCCCCCCAAATAACTGGGGCCTGGTCCCATGGGAATGCAATAGCTCCTCTGGTCAGGGCAAACAAACACAAAACGAGGGCACCTGCTTGCATATTCATCATATTAAAATGAGTGCAGAACGGCAAGAAGAAACGACAAGAGCAACATGAACTGAACGAAGAGAAAGCAAAGGGGGCCAAAAGGGACCTGAGGCCGGGGTAGGAGAACCAGGCCTGCAGGGTCGCAAAAGCAAGGCAACACAAACAGCTGGCAATGCATGTCGCCAAGGTCTGTACATGTATAGGGATTACTACATGTCACGGTAGTACAAATGCTGGTGTAGAACAAATGACATTCATTTTGCACTACACTCACATTCAATGTGATTTGCAGTACAAAATAAGAGACATCGCACTAGTCCCATGATGTGTGAAAACAACAAAAATGTCAAACTCCTGTGCATGGATTTCTTACCTAGAATACATGTGAGTGCTTTCATCGTGAGAAGAAACTTCAAATGCTTACACGGAAGTCTACGCGGAGATTTTTCGGAGAAGATGTGTGGGAGGGGGGGGGGGGGGTGTCTGAATACTTTCATGGTGCCGAAATGGTATGGAAAGGTCCAGAAGCTAGGTATTTTTAGAGGACTGAACTAAATGCACAAATGCACCTCTCGGCTACA
>NC_088654.1:17802673-17850173 GCF_964019385.1 Sycon ciliatum | reverse complement strand
CTGCACTTCAAGTAATTATAGGCAAGTGTAATTGTAGGCAATTGTAGGTAGTTGCAGGTGTGTTTGTTTGATGTGCAAGAATGGAGGGAGGTATGTGTATGTTTGTAAGTACACATTGTGTGCATTGTGTGCCAGCACACTAGAACAGTACCTTGTTCGGCCGGTTTCTTCGTCATACACCCGTTTGACCACGCTCTCCGCTTCGTCATGGCTGGCTTTGGAGATGGGACCAAGCGATCGTCTACAAACACACGTGCACATACATCATAACATGCACGTTAGTATTGGTGTGTACACAATGCCATGCACATTTGCATGTACACACACAGAAGAACGCAAGCACACACACATACACACACACGTGCATATACATGCACGCACACGTAAGAGCGTTACCCCCCCCCCCCCAACACACACACACAGGAGTGTGCATATCGTGTGAATCGCCTCTAAGCATACATGTACGTGTTAGTGTGTCCCGGTATCTCACCGTTTCACTTCTGGACTGGTGTGTGCTGGCTGGGTAAGTGCAAGCGGTAGAGCCGGTCCAACAACGTCACCAACACCTTCACCATGACCAGTACTGGCAACGGACGAGGAGTCGCTCTCGCCAGAGGACACCGACGATGAGGAAGAGCTACGAGCACGACGTCGTTTCTTAGTCTTCTTGGTCTTCTTGGATTTCGGCTCCTTCTTCCTGGCGGACTTCTTGGCTTTCTTGGCTTTCTTGCTCTTCGGCTTTCCCTTGCTGACACCTTAACACATGACATGACAGGGAAATTACAAGTTTACAAGCTTATTATTACATGTACATGGTGTATTGTGTACTGTCCATGTAATTACAGTAAAACTTGTCAAGGCGACCACTCGGATAAGGTGACCACCTGTTCGAAAAGACCACTGAAACCAGGACCAAGGGATGCTATTTCCAGTCAAATGACCCCGGATAAGGAGACCACCTGGTAACAGAGACCACATTTTGAAGGTCCCTTGAGCGGTCGTCTTAGACAGCTGTTTCACTGTACTGGGGAATCTTGAAATTCCAGCAGTGAATGGACGAAAGGCTCAGGAATGCTTGCGTACAAGAAGCACAGACTTTGATATTTCTGGGAGAGCCAATGTATGACCATCCACAAAGTGCCCGCTCCGTACCGTCATGAAATACTGTATACAGAGCATTCAGACAGTACCATATTGACTTTCGCAATTCCCGGGACTGCTTCTTTTCTTTGTTTTCTTTCTTTGTACCCATGTACTCTTTCCGGAAGACATGACATTTCTTTGAGTAGGAGATCTCTCGACAGACCTAGAGCCTCTGGGTGATCCTTTAAAATACAATAAATCGTACATAACGTGTAACGCCTGCCTTGCAACGTGTATCGCATGTAGACGCCCGTGAACGTCCGCGAAAACTTGCATGGCAGCCGCGATTATTTTATGCAAGACTTGAGATGAGCGTGTGTTTGGTCCCCATGTCATGATTGGATGATTTGATGATCAGTGTGATATGTCCACGCAGGTACGCTTTACAAGGCAGGTGTTGTGCATTATGTCCTGGCAGAACATCAGGCTTACACCATGTACCAACAGCCTGACCTTTCCACAAAATTTTGGCGAAACATAACTACAGTAAAAACCCAGATCCGGGCAGGTTTGCCCGTAACTCACAACTTGTACATACTTACTGCATGCAAGTAAAGATGTTATGCCAATCAATTTGACTGTTTTGGGGCTGTTTTTCGTCTGAAAACTACCCCAAAGCCATGTTTATGACTGTAGAGGGGTCAGAAAGGTGCCCGGTAGACAGGCGTACCCGGATTAGGGACATCCGGATGTCAGGAGTTTTACTGTGCTCATTCTGTAACGCCGAGTTTTGTGTAAAACTACTGTGGTTGTCAGCCTCCTAGCCTTGACCGTTTCTATTTTCATGTATGACAGGCTATGCACAGATGTGTCACCGTGTATACATTGGTATGCTGGGCTTGGTGAAATTCTAGCCTGTCGGTTCTTCCAGCACTCGACAGTACTGTACTGGCCGAATCAATCACGATGAAATCAAACGAACAACATCGTGCACCAGACAATTTGTTTCGAGGGGTGTGCAATAAACCCAGGCCTATCACGGGGATTTCTCTGCATAATAACACGCACTGCTCCGTGAATAGGGAGGCTTGGGCTGGATACTGCTGGTTACCTGTCCAGTCTGCATAATGTTGTGTGTTACACCAGTACTGTCAATACATGTAGTCCGTAAGGATGATGAATTGATGATGTGCCAATGGTTGACCTCGAAAATTACTATTATTAATTTTTGGCTTTGCATTCCAACTACTGACGGTATTTTCCGGAGCCACACTGGAGTATAAGCTGAACTCAGACCTTTTTTTAAATTGCCTATAAGGCCATGGTAAAAAATATCTTTGATTCTCAAGTACGCGCGCATCGATTTTTGGTGGCGCACCGACATTTTTTTTATTTCTATGCATGCATGCATATATGCGTGCATGAAAACGGTCAATGCGAAAGGCATGAATCCGGGAGTAGTAAAATACCGGTATTTTTCTACTCCCTGGCCTGAATAATAAAATAATTATAAATTAATTATGAACCTGTGACGTACACATGTGTGACTCTATCTTTGGAAATAAAAAAATTGTGGGAATTAAAATAAAAAATCGCTCGCTCGCACCGATTTTCACAGGCTCATGACCTGAGAATCAACTTTATTTTTTACCATGGCCTAACCATCATCAGGAAATGATGGTTATTTCATGACCGAAACGTTGAAATAAAATATTTTTCTGGTGAAAAGCAGTGATTTGAGTGTGAGCCAGTGTTGCTCACAACCAATTTTTTACTTATGAAGCTGCGTGATGCGTCCTACAAGATTTTAAATCAGACTTTTTTGGTCACGATATCTACTCCATTTATCACCGTTAATGTGCCCATCGTACTATAAAAGGCACATTGACTTTTCGGAGTGTATTACGATCCTATCATAGGTATGAGTATCTAGAGCCGGACACATCAATCACATGACCATACGGTACGGGGACAGCCATATTGGCTCCAACTCCACTCAACCCTTGCACGTACGGGTCACATGATGTCTGCTAGCCTACAGTACTGTATGCCGGACGCTGTACTAGTCACACCCCATGATCACTTTCTAGTTTCTACACAAATTTAGTCGCATGATGACAAAGACGTGAAACCACAGCAGTGTCAGACCAAATTTGCTCGGCCGACATCGATATTTGCGGAAAAATGTTGCTGGCTCACCGTCGATATTTAGTTTTCATTATGCCAGGCCATTCGATATCTTGCTACAATGCGAGGCCAAAATGTGTGTCTCGTGAAGGAAAAAATGGCCAAAAGTGGGTCACTTCTTGCCTTGGTTTTTTGTAATTTATAATAATATATAATTATAGTGATAAATCCCACGAACTTAGATCTCCTCAATCAAACACCACCACCCCCCTCCCCCCCCCCCCCCCCCCTCCTCTCTCTCTCTCTCTTCCCTCTGTAGCATCATTCATATCGGTAGAAAAACGGGATTGGGCGATACGATATTTATTTCCGCACTACAAAGGGATTTGATGCTGAGCGTGGAATCTTGCTGCCTGCATTGCTATCTGCTGCGCGGTCAGAACTTCCCACCAATGGGCAATACTAAGAGTATATAACTCCCCGGAGTGTGCAATGCCTGATCCAGCTGTGCATAGGGTCTTGGTCAAGTGTAATCGGATCTTTGCGTCATATGATAATACCGTACACACCTGAGGGGAACCCGGGAAGTCGCGGGCACTCTCACTCCAAAACAATGGTGTCCTGCCTCGAGACCGGCCTTGCGCTGGTGTGGAGTGTACGCATGACGTCAGAAGATCTGATTACGCTCGACCCTATGCACCGCTGGATCAGGCGTTGCACACTGCTGGGGGGTTATGCACTCTTGGCAATACCACACACGATCGCAGTTCGAATTCTCCACAAGACGTGGTGGCATCATCTCCCGCACATCTACAAGATTAGTACTGAAGTAGAATCAGATTGCGCTGCCATTCGATTCGTGGAGATTTCACTCACATTCTCGGCGTATTACGGTTCTGGCCCAAGAAAGCCCACCTCATGAATAAAGTAGCATGGCGCTCGAGAGTGGTGCAAGGGCCGCGGCGTAGCCCTTGCCATTATTATATTCACGAGGTCGGATTTATCTGAACATGACTACTATAATACAGGGTCGTCGCACACGGTACGGTCACTACGCTATTGACCGTACGTACCACTTTTTGTCCCAAGCTGTCCCCACAGAATAACGCGGACAAAATCCTAAAATTATGCGCATAATTACGCGGGCGAAAACAGGCCATTATGCGGCAAATATGCGGGACCATGCGGCAACTATGCGGGTTAATGCGATGCAAGAATACAACTTTGTCGTACAAACTCATGAACCCATACGACTTTGTAGTACATTTTCAACAGCATGCACTAGAGAGGTTCCGGGGTACGATTTTCCGTGCCAAAATCCGTATGGGCGCTACGGATTTTTTCCAGGCGTGCTCCATACGATTTTTCGGCACGAGAATCCGTGTAGACTGGCTTTCATACGAACCATGCTTCGTATGGAGATTTTGCGTCATCGGGTGCAGAAAGATTTTTCGCGTACAAATTTGGTACGAGAAACATCGATTTTTCGCGGGAAGTTTTGATTTCGGTACAAATTTTCAAAATAAAAAGGCGTAGCGCGGGAATGTGACGTGTTTGCGATCGTAACCTAGGCAATGACGGCAAACACATAAGTTCCGTACCCCGGAACTTTTCACTGCTCGAAAACGACGTATAAAAAATCCGTAGAGCCTCCACGGATTTTGGCACGAAAAATCGTACTCCGGAACCTCCCTACTATTTTCTTGTACATTCTCATGAATAACACGGGATTTATGCGAAATCTCACGAAAACGCGGATGATAACCAATAACGCAGAAAATGCCGCGTCCGCGGAATCGCGGTATCCTGTGGGGGCAGCCCAAGTACCCTGTAAATCAATAAAATACACTGATCCGGGATCTAAATTTCCAAAATTTTCGCCTCAGCCACCACTCCCACAAAAGTAAATTGTACTTCAGATGGCTGACCGTACCACACTAAAATACCTTCCGACGCCCCTGTAATAGATCATACTTTTTCTATGGTAGCTCAACCATCTTTGCAGGTGAAAACACTTGACGAGAATTGATATCCGCCTGGGAGATAATTCTACATGTGCGCGGGGCTGTAGTACAGGCAGGCTGAAATTACAAAATGCAGCCTCCTACATACGAATATCATTTCCGGGGTGTGTGCATGCCAAAGAAAAACAGTAGTAGTGCTCAGAACAGAAAACTGAGTTTCTTCTGTAAGTGTGTTTTCACGTCCAAAGTGGTTCGAGCTACTTTCTCTAAACTAGGCGATACGCTGCGTCACTCATATCTAGAGGAGCAGTAAACTGCGAGGTGGCTGCGGCTAAATATGTCTCCAGAAGAGTGGCCCGGGTCTGTGAGTCGAGTAAGCAGCCGCGCCTGACGATACCTGTCCATGTAGGCTAGAGTAGGCAGGGAGAGAGAGAGAGGGGTGCCTAGATTGACAACACTGGCAAAGCAAGCTGCTGGCATGATGGGATGACAGACAGTACGGCAGGCAGGCAGGCACAGTGTACAATGACAGAGCAGGCTTGAAGGCGTTGATAGTCAAGTGATGGTAGAGTCAAGTTCAGAACGGTTTCCTCCGACTTGACTATGGCCACTGGTGCAGTCATGACACTTGGGTTTAGGAGACAGCAAACGTCGTCACCACCACCAGCACTATTGTCCACATGCAGACACAGACGCAATCATACAGTAGCACTAAAAACCAAAACAGTACCCTAGAATCACCACACATCAACAACGTGACACACACGGTGACATACACAGTGACACACACCGTGACATACACAGTGACACACACCGTGACACACACACACACACACACACACACACACACACACACACATGTACGCACGCACGCACACACACACACACAAACATTCAGGCCCAGGAAGTGTAAGTAGAACCTATTAATTAATTAGTCAAAGCGCTTCAAAACGGTTCAGCAAAGCTACATGCAACAGCGTGTCGGGACAGAAGCATACAAGCAGTTTGTACGCAAAGCGATAATGTACACAAGGGTAGTGTTAGGAGCACAAAGAAAAGCAAACAACTAACCGACGACTAGAAATAGGACATGGCAACATTTGCATGCAAGAGTTTAGCCAGCGGGACGCAAACACAAAAACAGGAGAGAGAGAGAGAGAGAGAGAGAGACGGGGAGAGAGAGAGAGAGAGAGAGAGAGAGAGAGAGAGAGAGAGAGAGAGAGAGAGAGAGAGAGAGAGAGACAGCATCACTGAGGGTAGATAGCGGTGATACATCGGGAACTTCCATGAAGCGAGCAAGGCACAGCGGTTCAGAAGCCACACCAGGCTCTCAGGCGGTGAGACAACGCTGGATGGATAACGGAACAGGCGCGATGGTCGAAATAACCATAAAGTAATATACATTGAGCTTGCACTAGCTAGCGTGGACCTCAACGTTCGCACCCGGGCAAATGCACCTAC
Source organism: Sycon ciliatum (assembly GCF_964019385.1). Classification (NCBI taxonomy): domain Eukaryota; kingdom Metazoa; phylum Porifera; class Calcarea; order Leucosolenida; family Sycettidae; genus Sycon; species Sycon ciliatum. Next base: position 17,843,538 of record NC_088654.1, on the reverse strand, counting down.
ACCAACAGAGCAGTGTTTAGTGGCTTCCATAGACGAGAAACAGGGTACAACATGCGTTACTGCTCCTGCTACTGTTGCTGCTGCATAGTGCCTTAGTCATCATCAACTTCACCACCACCAGCAGCTTGCTTTGACACACGCACACACATGGACTGGGAGCTTATTGTGCCAAGTGTCCAAGTTTCCAGCAACGGCTACATTGCTCTGCGCAATGGCCAGCATCTCTCTAAAAGCATGGCAGGCGACGCTCCACTCTCCCTACCTGTCTAATTTCAACGACGGCTCTCTTTACGCGTGATTCGTAGGCGAGCAGGCAAAACGGAATTGACAAGAAGTAAAATATCTACACCGCGCGCCTACTACCCAGCACTACACCGGCCGACAGTGGAGGCAGCAGCAGCAACCTCCCTCCTTTTTCTCTAAGCGTCTAGCTGCTGCGCTACTACCGAGACATGGCCATAAGCTTAGCCTGTATACCCGACACACCTTTGTCTTTCTCCTTGTCGCCGCCGCCGCGACGGCTGCCGCGAGATGACGAGTCGTCTCGCTCCGACGCGTCGTCACTGTCGTCGTCGCTGGCGTCCGAGCTGTCGCTGTGCCGTTTGTGGCGACGGTGCTTCTTCGACTTCTTCTTCTTGTGGTGGTGGCGGTGCTTGTGCGAGTGCTTGTGTGACTTGCGAGCGCGCTTCTTGTCCGGCTCGCGACCCTCGTCGTCATCGGACGCGTTCGACACGCTTCCGTCGTCAGACTGTGTCGCAATGGCTTTGCTGCTGCTGCTACCCTTCCTCTCGCTATCGGAACCATCAGATGGCGACGGCGATGGATCACGCGGTCGCTTCTTGGCCTGGACAATGGCAGCGGCAGGTACTGGCGACGGTGAGGAAGAGTGTTGCCGGCGTGACTTTGACTGTGGAACAGGGGACGGGCTACGCGACGGGGATTTCCCTCGCGGAGAAAGAGACTGATCACGTCGACGACGTGGCGGCGGTGACAAAGACGGGGAGCGTTGTCGACGGCGCGGTGATGGAGAGCGACGACGGTAGCGCGGTGATGGAGACCTGCGTCTGCGTGGCGACGGACTCCGCCGTCTCCGCGGTGATGGACTTCGTCGCCTGCGAGGTGATGGGCTTCGGCGTTTCCGCGGCGACGGGCTTCGACGTCTCCGCGGTGATGGACTCCTCCGTCTTCGTGGTGATGGACTCCTCCGTCTTCGTGGTGACGGACTCCTCCTTCTTCGTGGTGGCGATGGGCTTCGGCGTCGGCGCACTGGAGAGGGCGATCTACGCCGTTGCCGTGGTGATGGAGACCTGCGGCGCGGAGAGGGTGAGCGGCGTGCAGGCGAGGGCGATTTACGAGCATGGCCTCTTGGCGACGGGGAACGTTCTCGTGATCGATCCGCGGGCGATGCTGATCTTCGAGAAGCCTCGGGCGATTTGCTCTTGCTGTCACGAGCTGGAGCGGTAGTAGTGGGTGAGGGGGACCTTTCCACAGATGGACTTGCGGACGCATCCCTATCCCTGGATGGCGAGCGCGACTGGTGTCTTTCCAAGGATTTGGCGGCAACTTGTTCGGCCTCTTTCTTGCTGATGACTACAACACGTCGTGCAGGAGAAGAGGACTGGCGCTGTTTGGGCGCGGCGACATCCGGAGATGGCTCACGGTCTGAATGACCACTGCTCCTGGCACTCACACGACTGCTGTCGCTAGCGCTTCGCGAGCGACTTCGGCGAGACTTCTCCGCACTTGCCCGCACCGAAGGGCGACCATTGCGTAGAGGAGAGGAGGACTGGTTGCGCGCCTTCTTCTTATCTGCAGGTCGTTCGCTCTCAGAGTCGCTGCGAGTCGGCCTGCAGAAAAGAGAGACAGCAAGACAGGACGAGCAGCGGTCAATCGCAAGGGCACGCAGACATTCACAAGTCAGTTGCCAAAGACTACCGTGCACTTCAAAAGACAGCAGAAAATAAAGATCCAATCAGGTTTTAACAAAGCTATACACAGGGTCCTGTAAGACATGTAAATCTAACGAGGAAGCATCTCCCCCTAACGTTTTAACAGGTGACATTTCTTCGTTATGACAAGTTCTATTGAGGCTGTAAGGCCACATTCTGTGATATGTGCGGATATGCCTGAAGACTGCAAGATCGTTATCGTATGTTCTCGGTAACCTATGAATTTCGGACAATCGTTAAATTTGCGACTCGTTATAATAACATGTCTTACAGTAGAACTATTGGATCTAAAAACACTTTCTGGCCGATTAAAAATCAAGTTCACGGGTTGTCGCAAAAGTTTTTTTGTCGTCCCTGAAATGAACATCATTCATTGGGGAGGGCAGCCAAAATCGCAAGTAGACCAACACTCTACATACATGTACATGCATGCGATTTTCGTCGTCCTGCATAGCAAGCTGCGTTCAGTTCAGGTCCTATGCCACACACACACACACGCACGCACACACACACACGTGGCAGCACTCATACTTAGGACTAGCTGATCTCCGCTTGGCAGGCGAGCGAGACGACGATCTCGTCCTGCGCTGGCGCTGCTGACGCGGAGAGGAGCGTCTACGCGGTGCTGGCGATCGCGACCTTCTTGACGACGATCGGCCACCGCCTCGGCGTGAATCAAGTGGTGAACGGGAGCGAGAGCGGCTGGGACGCCGACGCGGAGAGCGGTTACGGCGGCTGTGTACAGGACAGCATTCACATGTGTGTGCATGCAGGCAAACAGACATACCGCGCACATGAAAACGCAGGCACACGTGTGCACATGCAGACACACAAAAGCAAACACAGGCACAGACGCGTACACATGCACGTACAAAGACACAGGCAGAAGCGGAAGGAGAAAAAGGAGTACGGTTTCAGTTCCCCATTATACTGTTCACTACGCGTACACCACAAAAGGCAACTACATGCAATTACCCTGCCCAAAATACGCAATAGAAACTGTCCACAGAACCTCACGCTGCAAAAAGTACAGAACTAAGAATGCATCCTGGTATCGTGCCCGTTTGCTTCACTAGTGCATTACCTTCTGTATCGATCCCTGGGCGAGAAGCTGCGTGATCGGGAACGCCTGCGTCCATAGCCAAAGCGAGGTGGAGACCTGCAAAAAGAAAGCAAACAGACGATTAATCCAGATCTGAGTCGCATAGTTTTAGTGTGTTTGCTTCAGGAGTAAGTCATACAAAATTGTATGCTCCCCCCCCCCCCTCCCTTTCTCGACCTGGGGATATACAATGAAACCTGTCCAAGACGACCGCTCAAAGGACCTTCAAAACGTGTCTCTGTTACCAGGTGGTCTCCTTATCCAGGGTCATTTGACTGGAAATAGCATCCCTCGGTCCTGGTTTCAGTGGTCTTCTAGGACAGGCCGTCGCCTTGACATGTTTTACTGTACAGTCAAACCTCGTTAGGACGAACACTGATAAGGCGAACTTTCCATTAGTACGAACTAGGGCAAATCCTATGGTTGGCCAGGCATCATATCCAGTCAAACTTATTCGTTTACGACGAACTCCTGTATGGCGAACTTTCGCGAAGACGAACTACTTTCAAGTGTGAGTTGAATAAAATCAGCGCGTAGTACGAACTAAAATTTACTTTGGGTGCGTGCGCGCGCGCGTGCGCTGGCTGTCTTTTTTAGGGTCACTGGGTGCTGTCTTTTTTTCTTTCTTTTTTCGATAGCCGGGTCCATCCATATATGGCCATACATTGGCCATACATTGATTGTACAATGTACGTACATGGATCTACGTAGTGAATCGTAGTAGACGCACTGACGTGGGTGCTTTCTAGGCCAAGATTAAGCGTACAATGTTCGCGTCCTTGATCACGTGAGGCGAAGGTGACTTTTATTCCGTTTATTTTTGCAGCAACAATGTTGTCCCTGCCAGTACCATGATGTACCAGTGTTCGAGGTGAGTTGTGAAGTGTTTTGTGAAGCAAAGAGTGTTGATCCGTAGAGGGTAGTGGCGTTCCTGCGGATGCGGAAAACTCGGCCTCCACTGGCTCCAACAGAGTCTCACACGAACCGTGAACTTTTTTGTAAAGTATGGATGTTGAGATGCTGTGCTTCACATGCACACTCGTAATCACTCATATTCAATCCATGGTTTATCGTAATGTATTTGTTTGTATATGAAAGCACAGTCCTGTTTCTGGCTTATGCTGAGAATAAATGCTTCCCATTTACCACAGTATGCACCTTCACGTAAATACAATCCAGGGAGTCGTCAAATACTTCTTTTATTTGACGACTCCCTGATACAATCCATATAATATGCATATCGATTTTTTTGTCAGATCTGGATAAGAAGAACTCCCGATAAGACAAACAAATTTGCTCAGCCCCTTGAAGTTCGTCATAACGAGGTTTGACTGTATTTTCAAAAGGTGTGACAGATAATTGGGGAAATACAATAGAGTACAAAAAACTCTGAAAAAGGCAAGCGGTACAGATAGGTTGCTTCCAATGCACACACACACACACACACACACACACACACACACACACACACACACACACGAGCATGCATGCACATCGGCTCGCGGCTGCCTACCGTCGTCTGACGGGAGAATAGCGACGTCTGGGAGAGCGTGATCGGCTGCGATACCTTCAATACAGCAATAAGATTAAGAAACAGAAAGCATGCAACAATAAGAACACCACTGTTGTCAATAGGGAGGTTTCGCTCTACGAAATTACGTAGGAAAATAATGTAGGAACTGCACGTAATTTTCATACGTAAAAATCAGCGCTGTTGGGTTTCGCTTTACGTGATTTCTCCACGACTGCTACGCATGCCTTGTTGCTTTGGAGACGCGTTACCACAAACCAAACCGCATTTGTCCATTTTGTTTTCCACGTGGCGTGTCCCTTGTGTTTCGCGCGGCTTGAATGTTGCCATGCATAAATCCTGAAAATGCGAAAAATATTTCAAAAAGTCCTACGGAAGACCCAACGTAGGAAAGGGCATTCCTACGGAAATCCGCGGAGAGATATACGTATGAAAATTGCCCTTGCTTCCTGGCAAGTACGACAGACGAATTTTCATACGTACAGCGAAACCTCCGTAATGCGAGAGAACACTGGCTTTCCGATCCCAGGGCTCTGAAAGAGTCACACTACTTGTCATCGAATGTGACACTTTACTGAGCGTGTGTGTGTGTGTGTGTGTGTGTGTGTGTGTGTGTGTGTGTGTGTGTGTGTGTGTGTGTGTGTGTGTGAGAGAGAGAGAGAGAGAGAGAGAGGCACAGAGAGGGAGATTAAATTAACGGTGATACATAGGGTAGATATCTGTATTTCTTGGTCAAAAATTGGGGGGGGGGGGTGCAGCTGGTACTCTGGAAAATACAGTAGATAAGAAGACAAGTTACTCACCTGGCAGGAGAGCGTCGCCGTGGTGACGGGCTGCGCCGGCGGTAGCGAGGCGGCGATCGGCGGCGCGGAGACGATCTGCTGCTATTGTCTCGCCTGCGCGGCGGTGGAGATCTGCTAGTACGTCTGCGCGGAGAAGGGCTACTACGTTTACGGGGAGATGGACTCCTGCGTCGCTTCGGCGCCGGTGGCGAAGCGCTGCGCGAGGGACTGCGTCGGCGGCGCGGAGACACGGAGGAGTCACGGCGAGCGGATTTGCTCACGCTGCCGCGGCGTGGCGCCGCCGGTGAAGGGGAACGGGACGACGGGGAACGAGATTCTGAGCGACGGCGACGACGGCTGGCATTCTTGGTCGCACTGTTCAAGTACAAGAACAAACACACAGAACATACTGTTATTTGCAAAATTAATAGAAGCTGAAATAGAGGGGGGGGGGGGTTAAAGCTACACCGAAAATTATGTTTTGCAGTAGCTGATAATTATGTGAACATAAACACACATGTTTTCCAGTAGTGCATTTGCGAAATTTAGGGGGTTCCGCAGAACCTCCGGACCCCCCCCCCCCCCCTTTGGAGCCGCCCTTGGGAAGGACACCGTAATGCCGTGTAAAAAAAACACAGGTTTATTCCTGTAGAAGCCGATGACAGTGCTAGGCTTGAAGTCAGGTATTTCTACGTACACGTGAACACTAAAACCAGGCTTATGTGCCGACAGTGTGGACTTTCGTATAAAAAGAAAAAGAAAAAAATGTGTATCTTGAAAATCAGGCTTGTATTTAAAACAGGCTTCCACAGGCGACAGGTATTTATCTATACAGGACACTACAGTACTGTACAAGCAAAAATACTCGTCTGGAATTTAATTTCGTCTTTTTCGCTTTTCAATACACTCCCATGATCCATGGACGAAATCTAAAACGGGACGAACTCCCCATCTTTGGAGACAGCCATGTTGGTTCCAACTCCACACAACCCCTGCATCCATGGGTTACATGATGTCGGCCATGGTGGTTCCACTGTGCACATGCCAGAATCACTTTGTACACAAATTTAGTCACATGACAATGCATGGCATCATCATTCACAGCAGACTCTGACTTACTCGGCTGCTTCCCGGTCAGACGGGCTGGAGCTAGGTCGGCGACGGTACGTGCGCTTCTGTGTCGCGGCAGCCGCCGGACTAGGGCTAGCGGAGCGCGACCCAGGATCGGACATTCCGGAAGTGGACACGAACACACACCGCCAGCAATGTGTTCTATGCCGCTAACGGTGCTGGCCTACGCGTGGGGTTCATACAAGCAGTGTGATTGCGGCTGTGCAGGTTTGCTTGAACAAAATCAAGGAAAGAAATACGGAGAGCTCCTTGTTTTTGACGTTGCACCGCACCTATCGAGAATAGACATGACATGCATGAGTGCGCGCACACGCACACACACGTGTGCACACACAAACACACACAGACACACATTCTGGATAAGTACTATTTTCGCATTATCAAGCAAAACAAATATCAAAACAACATTGGAACCAATACCTACGCCCTGAGATCGGAAACATGCAATCAACCCAACTAGAGGCACCAGTCTGAACTACATGCATTTCTCACGTGAGAATGGAACAAAACAAATGCTGGGTTCTGTAGAAAGAAACGTATCGAAAAAAAGATGTTCAGGAAATTTGGTCTCGGGACTGCATTCCAGAAAAAGAAAAAAAGCAACCAATATTCCGGTCTCGGACCATCATCAGGATTGATAAGAAGGAAACGGACCTAATACATAGCGGTACATGCAAGGGCTGTATCAAGTGAGGAGACTACACCCATGGTACGAAAAACATTGCACCTACACTCACAGATGGTATTTTGCCAGTACAAAAGAGGCTTGAATCATTTCAAACAAATTACACTCACACCATTCCACTAATACGAACATTTGAAGTTGATGTGGTGAGACTGGCGTGTCAAGTACAGTACAGCTCACTGAAATCCAGTCGCGCGTCACTCCTTGAAGCACGCGCCGGGCGTTGCGCAGCCCTAGACCTGCGAACACTGGGCTGCGAAATGGTGCAAAGTGCACACTTGAGTGACTCGACTGGATTTCATTGAGCAGCACTGTAATATATAGATGATGCCCAACACGTCACAAAGTAGATCTTGAAGAGTTCATAATATAATTATAATAATCTACTTTATCACTAAAAAACTGTTTCCTGGTGCCAAAACTTGTCCTGTGCCAGCTGTCCCAGCCCCAACAAATCCAATACTTGTAACATCAACTCATATCGCAGCATTGGTAATGTGCACTGCTAGAGAAAATAATGAACTACTGCATTATAAGGCTAGAGACGAAAATTAATAATTATAAAAGTTCCTGAACAATTTTTCTCAAAGAAATCAAATTATGTCTGAGGGACACAGCTACAGAAGAGTGATTTGTTTGGAAATGTAAGGAGACTCCGGCGGTGCAGTGAAATGTTTAATTTCGAAGCTTCATCAGTCCTTATTGAAATAGGTCATCAAAACGGATATCTGTTTTTCGCCACACCATGTACCATGCCGGTATAACGATTTTTACACAAACTAGAACAGAACAGTTTGGGGCGTGCGTGCGTACCCAGAAGGTTTTCCGTGGCATTTCGACTCTCGGAAACAAACAAAACAGAAACTTACTAGCAGTCTAAATAAACGCCAAGGATGTCTTGCTTCGGCTCTACTCCAGCAGCAAGGCACAACTCGTAGTCGCACAACACCAGAAAAGGCTCAACAAATGCAAGCGAAACAAAAATGTTTGTTGTTTGCTTTTTGCATTCTTTGCGATGATGATCGATGAGTGCATGGTCGACCGGTCAGGTCATCATTCTGATCTTGGCGCTTTTCCACCCCACACATACTGAGTATCATCAAGAGTGCATAACCCCGGGGTTATGTACTCTGGTATCATGCATATGGGAACCAGACAGTGTGCACCAGGCCGGGAGTAGTAAAATACATGTATTTTACTACTCCCTGGTGTGCACCTAGCCACCTACCTACGAAACGCGGGGGTTTAGAGAATACGTCTGAAAATGCGTTTACTCGTAAAATCGAATGAGTAGCCATGGAGAAGACGCATTTGACTGGTGGTAGGAGGACTGTGTACCGAACGTGCATCGATAGAAACCTCTTGAAACACTTGTCAAGATTCGAACCGAAAAGTAGACGAAGGGACAAGGAAGATATCTGAATTCCTCAAAGCTTTCTAAAGCTCTTAGCTCGAGATTTCTACTCTGAGAAGTCATGGCACAATCAGAAAACGTTCAGGCCGCGGCGGCATGGCTGAAATCAGTCAAGATCGGATTTCTGGGCTGTGGCAACATGGCGCAGGCGATGATAAATGGATTCATCAAGTCAAACTTGGTGCCTGCTGAGAACATCGTCGTATCGGCGACATGTACAACATCCAAGAATTATTTGGCATGCCAGGTAAATCTAGGCAACAATGAAGATCTGGTTCTAATGTATGTCATCTCCAAAGGCGGTGATCTAGCAACAGATACACGTAGGCAAGCTTCTGCAGATAAATTTGCTTCATTGTTTACTCCAGTCGTTCAATCCTGCCTTGATCATGTACACGTGTGTGGCCTAGCCATGGTGGATCTGCGGGACGCTGTCGGAATGCTGCAAAATATCAATACGCGTGTGCATAATTTAGGTGCTGAAGGATAAAGCACAACATTATTTACGATATCATTTTCTGTGATGCGGCGTTCGAATTGCGACAAGAAAATTACTGCCGCATGCCGTCTCATCGAGTTTCAAGGCCTGGTACTGGGTGAACACGCATGCACTATTCACTGCATAGATGTCGCAGGACTCAACAGATCACGAATCGTATGTTGCAGTCGTAGCTCGTTACGAGTACATGTATCGCATGTCGTGCATTGCATTGCGTCGCAGAAAGTTTTGTGAGTTTTGCTTTGGGGAGTGACCTGGGACATACAAGAACTAATCAGTCTGGCCATCTGTATGCCGGCTATCAGGCGCGTAGCTCACGGGGGGGGGGGGGGGGGGGGGGCGGGCACGTCCTCCCTCCTGAAATTTTGACTGGGTTCACCATGCACATACATGTAATGATCATGAATGACATGCACCAGCCATCCTACACATATGCAGCCATGCACCCCCCCCCCCCCCTAAAAGGGGGACCAGCTACGCCCCTAGGCTTGCCATTCTTCGCCGCACGAGTCCAGGCTTCACATCTATCACACTGGCTGCGTTTGATTATGCACTTGAATCGATTCATAAATCCATTCGCATGCATTCAAGTTATTCGATTTTCATGTCATGAGCCCTGGAATCGATTCGGAATTCATTCACTCTATTCACATGGGGTGATGTGAATAGCGCGAATCGATTCAGGAATTGATTCGTGAATCGATTCGCGTGCATAATCGAACACATTCACTGATAACCATACAGGACAACCATGTTGGTTCCAACTCCGGCCGACCCCAGCATATCTGGTCACATTATGTCGGCCATGTTGGCCGCTCCACTGCCCGCATGCAATGATCGCTTTCTGCGGGAATCTGCGCACATTTTAGTCGCATGACCGAGATGTGAACACCACTCTATCCTGCTGTCTCAGGCGCATTGCTGAGTTCCGATGAGAAGCACTCGCACTGCAGTCATGTGCAGGGTTGCTATTACATAATGTATATACACTGTATTGGACGTGTTGATCCACTTGCCTAATACGACTTTCTTTTGCACCGCTGTGTGTTGTATGCCCCCCCCCCCGGCTGGCTGCAGAAACTAGATGTTCAGTGCACGACGAACAACGAAGATGTGTGCAGGGCGGCCAAGATTGTGTTCGTGGCCGTCAAGCCACACCTGGTCCGCCCGGTGCTGTCCAAATGCTCGTTCCCCAAGGACACTCTGTTGATCAGCGTCGCGGCCGGTGTGAAACTCAGCGTCCTCGGAGAGGTAACTACTAACTGCCGTGTCATACCTGAGTTTTCTCTACTGATAACAGAGATGGTCATGTGATTGCAGAGATGGTCATGTGATTACAGGGACGGTCATGTGATTACAGAGCTAGAGATGGTCATGTGATTACGGATATGGTCATGTGGTTACAGAGATGGTCAATGGTCATCAAGATTAGAGAAATGATCATGTGATGATTACAGAGATGGCCATGGTGATTACAGAGATGGCCATGGTGATTACAGAGATGACCATGGTGATTACGGAGATGGCCATGTGACTACGGATAATATGGTCATGTAATTACGGAAGGTTACGAAGATGGTCATGATGATCACACGCATCACAGAGACAGTCATGGGACACAGGAGCGTAGCTGGTCCCACTTTTAGGGGGTGCACGGCCGCGTATGTGTAGGATGGCTGGTGATGTCATTCAGCGTCATTATGGGCATGCTGAACCCTTTGTCGACATTTTTAGGGGGTGCACGTGCCCCATGCGGGCTACGTGCCTGCATGTGGTTACAGAGATGGTAATGTAGTTACAAGAGATGGCTGTAATGACACACATACACACACACACACACATACACACACACACACACACACACACACACATACACCGTTATGTGCAACCTCTGAACTGTAGTTCTCCACTTGACCTTGGTGACGCTGAGTTGCTCCACAACATTACAAGTCATTGATGTATAGGATTGCACAGGCAGAAGAACAAGCAGTTGCTTTTCAAAACTCTGAGTTTCACGAACTGAATTGATCATCAGACGAAAATTGATGATCGATTCAGTTCGTGAAACTCAGAGTTACGAAAAAGCAACTGCTCATTCTTCTGTCTGTGTATTCCGCTCTTTGCTTTCGGCAAACTGAGCCCTCTACGGACGGTGGATGAACTTCACGTAATACAGTGGAGATTGAATATAACGACACTCCTTTGGGAGAGAACAAAATGTCACTATATTCGATCTGTCACTAAACCCGATAGACTTACTAAACGACTTGGGCAACAGAATTGTGTCGCTAAACTCAATCTGTCGTAATATGCAAAGTCGTTATATCCGATCTCCACTGTATATGGGATTGTAATGTTGTGCATCTGTAGACGTCGAGAGTGCAGCAGCTGGTGCGCGCCATGCCCAATACTGGCGCGTGCGTGCAGCAAGGCGTCACCGTGTACGCGTACGATGAGGCCGCGATTGCCTCCGTCCGACAGGCGGCCATCGCCATGCTCATGGAGAGCCTGGGGTTTGCGCGCTACGTGCCGGAGTCGCAGATCGAGCCCATCTCGGCCGTCAGTGGCAGCGGAATTGCCTACGTAAGTGATTGTTCATACTGAGAAGAAGGACACACTTCAGACTCTTGAACATCTTGAAACTGTTCACTAGTGTACTTTCATGCCTTACCATCATGTGAAGTACAGGCAAAATCAAATAAACATGAACAATGGATTAAGTACGGCAGAGAGGTGATAGAACAGCTAAAACAGCAGCGGCGAATGCTGTTGATTTGTTCATCGTTGTGGTTGTTGTGCACATATCCTACCACACAGTGCTGTGGTGTCTTGTGTCTCTGAACTGAGCACCACTGTAACCAGTACATTGAACCTTCTGTATAACATCCCTCCCGTGGAGCGTACAAATCTGTACTTCACAACGCGGAGTTGCCGTTCACCTACGAAAGTACTCATGAAGAGGAGTGTGCGACATTGCAATCTTGCCACCTAAATTTCCACTCTTTCGTTTTCTATTTTGATAGATATCGAAACCGAAGCGTGGAAATATTGGACTCCGAAACGAGGGCACCGTTGACATTTAATAGGGCCCCAGTTTTGGAGAGCCATTTTGTTTCATTTTGTTTTTTCTTATTCCATCAAATTTATTGTTCTATTCGCCAGATGTATATGGCATTGGAAGCCATGGCTGACGGAGCAGTGAAGGCTGGAATCCAGCGCTCCCTGGCGTACGACCTGGCGTCGCACACTATGATGGTGAGGCAGGCTTACCCTGTGTGTGTGTGTGTTTGTGTGTGTGTACACGTGTGTATGTATGTGTGTGTTTGTGTATGTGTGTGTTCATGTATGTGTGTATGTGTGTGTGTGTGTGTATATGTGTGGCTGAGTGTGGGTGTATGCGCGTGTGCGGGCGGGCAGGCATGTGCATGCGTGTCTGTGTGCGTACGCGCGTGGGGAAAGTCACACCTGTTCACCTGGCTTGCACTAACCCGTGAAGACCAGAGAAAGGGTGTAAACTAAGTCACTTGCATTCCAGTGTGGCTTAGTACTCAACCGAACACTAGGAAACAATAATACACAGGGACCTGTAAAATTAATAGGAGTGCAATTATTGTCGGGGGGAAATGTGGCATGTCCGAAATGGTATGCTGTCTGCGTGCGCATGCTCGTGTGTGTTTGCGTGTGTCTTTGTGTGTGCACGCGTGTGTCTTTGTGTGTGCATGTGCATATTAACCACAGGGTGCTGCTGCTATGGTGAAGGAGACTGGACAGCACCCGGGTGCGGTAAGTAAAATTAATTAGTTACTCCCTCACCTTCTCAATGGCCTTTCAAAATTCCGCTTTCATTGTTACGTTGATTGTGATTATTTTGCTTGGCTCAAATGGGGAAATCCCCAGCCATTCAGCCTGGTGTGATCCCGATTTTATTCCGCCATGTGTTCCTGTATTGTGTGATGCAGCTCAAGGACGCCGTCTGCTCGCCGGGAGGTTCAACAATCGCTGGCGTGCATGCACTGGAGAAGTCCGGTTTCCGCGCAGCCATGATGGATGCCGTGGAGGCTGCTTTCACGCGTGTCAAGCAGCTCGGCTAGTCTGCAGCCACTGTACCGCTGCTGTGAACAGTCAGTCCTGGACTGGCTGCGCTTTCTGCTCGTGTGGATCCCCGGTGCTGTGCTGTGGATGCATTGTCGGTGGTGTTCGGGGAGCCTCCAATACGATTTGCGTTGCAGATGCTTTGTGTGTGAGGCCAGGAGCTGCTGCTGCCAAGGCGTGTTTGGTGCATAGCTGCATTGCTTCACCAGCTAACTGGGACAGAGGTTATGCGAGTGACATCACCGTTCATGTACTTCCCGACATAAATGCTTTGAACCGAGTGACGAATGCAGTATGTGTGATGCAACTCCACGCGAAACACCTCAAATGATAAAATTTCATAGTCTCCGTACTTCTCATGCTGAGCAAGCTTCGGGAAGCCCTTCTTGAATTTGGGTCTTTTAATTATCATTCTTTCAAGCTGACGCTGCGCAGTTTTCTTTTAGCCAGTGGCGTGAGCAAGTGCTGCTATTGGGTTGCTTCTCTCTAACTGTATTGGCTACTAGTTAGTCAGTATTTTACTTGATCCAACAAAAAAAAGTTAGGATGCTGAGCGACAGTTTTTTGTCCATTTCTCTAAAGAGTTGTTACTCCACTTCCCAACATCACTGTCTGGGTTTTCTGTCATGCAGCAGCAGCAGCACAGAGTGAAAGGAGTTTGTTGGGAGAGACATTTTACTGCGCTTTTCCAGACAACAAACACGAGAGTAGTACATGTATTTTATTCTTTCACAGCATGCAATAGTCTGCCAAAATGTCCAACAAACAACTTCGAGTTGGGCTTCTCCCCTAAGATTTAGTATGCAGCCCATATAGCTTAATTTCGGTGCTTCGCATCGAAACTGATTGCAAGTCCACGGTATTTGTCGGGTTGTTTACTCAGGCAGCAACTACCAGCCAGAAGGTCAACCGTGACCCGATTTGACACTCGACACTTGATCATCGGTGGTGTTAGAATCTCTCTTACCCCCCCCCCCCCCCCCTCTCTCGTTATCTCTTTATCTCTCTTTTTATCTCTCTCTCTCTCTCTCTCTCTCTCTCTCTCTCTCTCTCTCTCTCTCTCTCTCTCTCTCAGACTCTGTGAGAAGGAGAAGGGAAAACCAAGTCTGGACACTTTCCCAAGAAACTACCCCTAGAGATGACAAACACTCTATCATGAGATCTGAGCAAGTTAGTTAGTATGATAGAAAGAGTAGCATATATGGGCAGCATCACACGGACTCCACCATAGAGAATTCTGATTGCCAAGATCTGTGTGTAACCAAGTGCGGTCATGACTCAACAAGCTGGGATAAATACTAGAGTAGAAAAGGGATTGCACTGGCAGAACGCCGACTCGAGTTAGGCATGCTCGACCAACGGCCGTGCACGAATACGGAGCACTGCAGTCATGCATGCATGCATGCACTCGCAACACACAAACACACACACACACACACACACACATCACGAGGCAACGCCTGCCATACACGTGCTCGTGGTGCGCTCGCTGCTTGCATGCTCGCAGTATGCAGAACAGCATATGGGGGGGGGGGGGGTCATGCTCGAGAAGAATCCTAGAACACACGCATGCATGTTTTCTGGTCCTAGAGTCCTAACTAAAGTTAAAATGAAACATCTATCTGGTATCTACTTCGAAGTAGTATTTTCCCCTATCTCGGTGCTTAGTCGCTCTTTATTCTGGCACCGTTGGCCTGTTTGAACGCTGCGCCGATATTAACCCAGCCTCGGTAGATAATTATCAGGGGTATGAACACCCAGATGGAGTTAGCACCCAGGTAGATTCCCCAGAACTTGACGATCTTATCGTACGTGTCAAATTTGGGCGGCCAGTCCTGGAGGGAAAAACAAGGTGCAGGGAAAGGGGAGAAAAACGAAGAAAAATTGGTGTCAGGGATGGGATCTGTACAAGCACATGTACTGTTATAAGTTAGCATTCTTTTCTAAGCACTCGCAGACTCCATTGCAGCCACTCACACATTACAGGGTACCTCACTTCACACTCTCCAACTACGGTCTCTTCGCTGCACAAGTTCACTTCACTTCCAAAAAGAAAGAAAACAAGTTAGCATTCGGGTGAAAAAATATTTAAAAAAGTGATCCGGCCAAAGCCGGACCGGCTGCTACACCCCTGTACATGATCATTAGACAAGAAACAAGCATGGTACTAGCCTGACCACACAGACCAGATACTTAGGACAGTCACCACGTTAAGTCCTCTTTTAGTGAGGTTCTGCCACACGGTAAAACGTGCCAAAGTACGTATGGAAACCTCGCCGCTGTACGGGATCAAGTTTCATACGGATTTTTTCATACCGTTTTCCGTGTGAAGCGCGCTTCAAACGGACTGGACTCCGTGTGAAAACTGAGCGTACAGAGTACATGTGGCGGGGTGTTCGTGCATGCTACGAGCATGCTACGTACAGCAGAACCGGTGCAACGTACGAAAAATCCGTGTCAAATTTCACTGCAGTTGACACGGAGTTTGGTAGGAGTTCCGTGTAGCAGAACCTCTCTTTTATCCGGATCCCTCGCCATCCGGAAGAAAATCGTTGCATACTGATTTACAGCACATGCCGCGAGGCCGTCTGACTGTATTGTGACAGAAGTCAGCATACAGAAGATGGCCAAGCAAACACACCATTCACAGGTAGGGCACAGTACTTTCCGCAGTATAAGCCGCACCCAGTTTTTTAAACCATCCTAGTATAAGCCGCACCGACATTTTTCGGGTGAATTGCTGGTGCATATTAATAATAAAAGTGCAGCTTACACTCCGGAATATACGGCAGTTACAAGTCTTAAGCCTGATTCATACTTCATCTCGCGTACGGGAAACCCATCGCGTGACCGTCGCGCGATGGGTTTCCCGTACGCGAAATAGTTGAACTCGGATCAACTTTTTCGCGACGCACCGCGTTTCCCGTACGCGACATGAAGTATGAATTGGCCTTTACAACAGACAGCTTACCAATGGCACGTCCGGAAATCCTAGGTAGGCTTCGGCGAAAATGTAGAACAAGTTTCCCATCAGATAGATGACTGAGAGTACGATGCCGAAGAACTCGCGATGCCATGCCTTGGTGTTCTCCGAGTGATACCTACATTGTACATACACACGTATGTTTGTAAGCATACAGGCATGCATCCGCGCACACACACACACACACACACACACACACACACACACACACACACACACACGCACACACACAAGCACAGGTAAAATGTATGTTGCTACGTGCCAGGTTGATGAGGCAACCAGCAACAAAACACTACTGATACGGACCTATGGGCTGCATGTGGACTAAAACAAAACAAACACTGAGACACCATGATCTTCACTCCAACTTGCCTGGATTAGAAACATGATTAGGGGTGTGATCACACCCTAGCCCACAAACTGAGTACAATGCAGACACACCTATACCGTGCTGCACAGCCTGCATGAGCTGCATTGAGTTGCATTGAGTTCAAATTCAAATTACAGCAGCCCTACTCGGTCATGCGTCTGAATCATTGTACATAATCAACACACATGCCCGCATGCCCCCCCCCCCCCCACACACACACACTCGCACACACTCGCACGCACACACACACACACACACACACACACACACACACACACACACACACACACACACACACCACTCACCAGATCATAGCTAACGGCGTGTACATGTACAGCTCCAGCCAGCACAGACAGCCAATGGTACCGTCCCCATTGGTGAACCGATCATCAATGTACATGTATCCTTTCACTAAACAGTCTGGTCCACGTAGCATCCCGCCTACAACACTGTGAAGAAATTAAACCAACACCACACACAGTAGAAGTAGAACACGATCACAGTCTCATCTTTATGCCGGTTTACTTGACGCTGGCTGAGCAGGAATAATTCTCCCGCACAAAATCATTGGTGTTCGTTCTATCGGGAGTGTAATGTATGTGTTTGTCCTGTATTAGGGGACACATTTTTGTTTGTTCTATCAGGAGTGCATTGTATGTGTTATGTATTAGGACTTTAAGAGACACTTTGGTGTTTGTTCTATCAGGAGTGCGTTGTATGTTTGTAATGTATTAGGACTTTAAGAGACACTTTGGTGTTTGTTCTATCAGGAGTGCAATGTACATGTATGTGTCTATCCTGTATTCGGGGACATATTGGCGTTTGTTCTAGCAGGAGTGCATTGTATGTGTCCTGTATTAGGAGACACTTTGGTGTTTGTTCTATCAGGATCAGGAGTGGAATGTGCAGGTGTCCTGTATTAGGGCACACATTGATGTTTGTTCTATCAGGAGTGCAATCTATGTGTCCTGTACATGTATTAGGGCACGCGTTAGTGTTTGTTCTACCAGGAATGGATCAGAGCTGCACACTCTGGGTTTCATCAGTACTCTTGGTGCCCTGGTGTACCAGGGGACACAATCCCGGGTACGACTCTGAACCCCCAGTTGTGCCACACCGTACAGACAGGGCTATGTAGCACTTGCACTATGTAGTAAGTTACATGCGCTTCAAAAGAAAAGCTCTTTTGAAGCGCATGTACTACACAATGCAAGTGCTACATAGCCCTGTCTGGTACAGAACAACTGGGGGTTCAGAGTCGTACCCGGGATTGTGTACACCAGGGCACCAAGAGTACTGATGAAACCCAGAGTGTTCATAAAAATAATAATAAACGTGCAAGATGTCACAGTAGCTTGTCGACACACGTGCGGGACTGAGATCATCGTTGATACCACCCCGGGCTGCCTTTGACAAAACAAAGCCTATCTCATGCGGAGGGCCAGTCTAGAATACAAGCCTGATCTTAAACTGCCGGAGAAGGACGAAAATACCAACACCTTCGCCGGTTTGTGGAAATCTCTGGAATCAGTTTGAGACACCCTCTAATTTCTAAAGGCGCGTTCTTCTAAAAAATCCTCTGGGAAAAGTCCACGGATCCGCAAAAGTTGGAGAAGCGCTCTTGTCAGTATCCCCACAGTAGTTTTAAATGGAGATTCTCCAAAAGCTCTGCAAACTTCATGGCTGCATGGTTGAAACTTGGACCCCCTCCGCCCCCTCATTTATAGATCAATGCATGTGGACTACCAGATAACACACATTTCTCCGGGTGCGGCTGAACAAGGTCATGTACCGGTACATGCTCACGTCTCTCAAGGCTGTAGGGCATTTGGCGCAAGCTTTACGCTAGAGAGAGAGAGAGATCTCACCAAGAAGCAGCAGAAGATCAGAACGCACCCCGGCTTACGTCACCCCGCCTTCCACCACCCCCCACCCCCCCCCCCCTCGCGCTCACAGTTGATGTCCATGCTGTTGGCTGACAGCATGTTACAAGGTGGAGGACGCCGCACTGTGTTCAGAAACAGTGCCCCTTGCTACAACCGTCCACGGTTGGCACTTGGCAGAGCCCCATGTAGGGACCGGCGGATTCTGCTCGAAAAGCAGTGAAATTGGCAGAACCATACAAATCTTATGGCGGGCGATTCCTCGAATTCTGCTCCATTTTTTTTATCCACAGACCAAACATGCATGAAACTTACAAGTACCAGAAAAAGTACCGAATTCTGCCGATTTTTCTGCCGGCAGAATCTGCCGGACCCTAGCCCCATGCGTACGGGGACTAGTACTGTGTATGAACATGTCATGCAAAGGACAGCCGTTCTGTTCATTATGAGAGACACAATAGCATATGTCTCACGCGGCAGGGCGGCTGTCCTTTGCATGCCATCATTATGTCAGGGGCGTAGCACCCGCTACGACTGGTACGACCATGGCCGTACCATTTTTCGAAAAGTGTGGTCCGTCCGGAACGTGCAAAACTGTAATAAAAAAATCAGGATCCATCGATGCATATGCGCATCAGACGTTGACCTTTTTCTAGACTCGTACTCGTAGATCTGCCATGCATCTGTGCATGTCCATGCACGTCTCTTCTGACCGTGAAATAATTCTATGACTTTATAAACTGTGCCAGAAGTGTGCCAGAAGTTCCCAGAACGCAGGATTTTGTGTCTTTTTTACAAATTTTTCCCGGGGGACGTCCCCCGGACCCCCCCCCCCTCCAGAACGGCCTAAGGCCGCGCCGACCTTCGGTCGTACCACTTCCAAAACCCCTCCTACGCCCCTGTATGTGCATGCCATATGTGCAGGGTTGAACTGTTCGTGTGACTGGAGGCGGGATGAAGTATAACCTCAACCGTGTCTGCATGATTCGAAGCACAAATTTATCGTACAGTGAAGTAGGATACTGTATACAGCGTAAAATAACTATGTACCTGAGCTCACATCAGCGATTCTAGTCTTCTGTACCGGGGAGTCTTCAAAATACAATTTTTTACGACTGTGGTCCCTCTAGCTCTCCGCCCAGACTAGTAGTCTACGGACTACGGTCTAGGTCCCAGAAGTAGATTACTCAGAATGCTTACCCATCCAGAAAGGCGTGGATCATTACGGCGTTGAACAGGGCCCAAGCCGCCGTCCAGTTCCGCGGCAGTCCGCTAATCGCTACGCACAGCACTAGTACGGACGTGGGTATCAGGTTGACAGGGTCCGTTAGACCGGCCGACCAGTCGCAGCTGGAGTTTGCCGACGCCATGATCTGAACTGCTTCAAATCGTCGTCGGCCCAATAAAAATAATAATTCTCCGTCTACTTGAACCGAGCAGAAAAGCTGCAACCTTCCTATGCTGAAAATGCGCAAGACAGCGACAACTAACTAACAAGATCTGACTAAATGATCGAAGGAAGACAAAACTTACAACCTACTGGGACCGTTACTGTCTCTGTATGACTGTAAAAAGTGTAAGCTGGCCAAGGAGAAGAGTCAGGACGGACGGCCGATGCCCGCGACCGACACGAATCGATGTGAGGCCGATGGGTGCATGCTGACGGCCGCCTGGGTGAAACAAACAAAGCCGCACGTGCCACGTGGCCGTGCGTCGATCATTGACATGACATGACTTGTACTGACCCCTGTATGTATCATTGTATGGCCCTATGCCGAGGCTATTGATGGTGCGAGATATGGCGTGTGTTCCCTGTTCTGTTCATAATGGTTACCAATATCATGGTTATGATTGTATACATGTAGGCTAGGCTGGACTCGACTGACAGATCCACAACTAAACGACGTGGTTTCGCAGATCGCCGACGTCGACCTCTGATTGATCATGCTCCTGAGCTACAAAGCTTTTAGAGATAAAAGAGCGGTAAGTAACACGTTTATAGTTAGTAGAGCTGAGAGTGAGACCGTGTAGATCTACGACTCGTAGTGAACCAAACGTACCAGTATTTCTTGTACGTGATCTATCGGATCGCGGACTCGCGACTGACAGAGCATTACCATTAATTTTTTAGTGACTGTGCGTGTGTGTGCGCGGGCGCACGCGTGTGTGTTCGGAGAGGGGGCTGTGATATGGAGCAGCTCAACCACTGACACTGTGGATTGGACGATCATGGCTCTGATGTAATAGTAATACATGTACTAGTACATGTAATAGGTGCGAGGCTACCGGTTGATCCAACCATGAAAAAAGGATGCAATGACACTACAATTGTAGTGCATCCTTTTCCAGTACCCAGTACTAGATGTACGTACAGTGCATAAGTATGCAGCGTGCTTTCAAGAACATACAGAGATGGAGTGCAGTGGATGGACGCTGAGATGGTATGCACTTGCTACATGTACAGGTACTAGGTACTTGCAAAATTAATGTGTTTGCCCGCTAGCAGTAGGTGAAGTAAACAGTACAGTGCGTCATACAGTCATGTACTACAGTCAACACACACTGCCCAGTCAGTGGAGTGCATGGCGTGCACAGCCATAGTCAATACACATTCCACACAGGATGCGCACGCACGCCGTCAAGATGCAAACGTACACACACATTCGCTAGGCCACACAGACATGCACACACACACGCACACACACACACACACACACACCATGTACCATGTATACGCCCGTCGCAAGAGAAGCACGCAAATCTGCAAATGCACTGGATGTGCACCCACAGATTTTCTCTTTATAGCAACGATAGCGGATCTGATTCTGATTGAAACAGATCAAGACAAGCGCCAGATAACTGTCTAATCCACACAACTGGCGAAGCCATGTGAATCGACCCCCCAATGCACACCTGGTCTACACCACACGGAGTACATCGGAATAGGACGGCCAAGACAGTTACCTATGCACACCCTAAACACACACACACACACACACACACACACACACACACACACACACACACACACACACACACGCGCGCACACAAGAGCACGCCCAAGCAGGACTCACTAAACTAAGCGCATCTCGGTCTTAGTTTCTCTTCCGACCGTCAAATAATATCGGCGGGGTGTCGTAGGCTCAAGAAATAGAAATATGCACGCTAGCGAGATTCCGATCAAGGCATGGCGGCAGTAGAGGGCTAAGCATAAGATTGTGAAGAACACGCTATAGATTCCAGCACGGATAACTACCAATGGGCGCAAGAAACATGAGCCCCGAACATGCCAAGCAATATCATCAAGGAGCTGTAGCCAGGAGTACAAATATACCGGAAATTCAGTACTCCCTTTGCACCGGTACCTATAAATAAGCGCCATCAAAAATATGGGCGAGGGGGGGGGGGGGCACACACGCAGAGTACCAGTATACAGCCGATGTGTCAGGCCATACTACACTACGGTGTGCGTGGCACACATGTTATCTAAGATACTACTCGAAGTAAGATACTACTCGTATAGTATTGCTCAGCCGCATCATCATCATTACCATCGCTTTCAGAGAGGCAGAGACCTATAAACACAGTTGGTGAAGGAGATCAGAACGGAGTGCACTAGCACTGCCATGATTCGTGTGATGGATGGTGCAGCAGCGTACTAGCTATCGCGAGGTGTTGCAGCAGCCGCTAGTGAAGTTCTCCAAAGAAAGTTTTACTTGTAGATAAGCTGATGATATTGGCCGAGTTCGGAGCCTAAAATAGTGCCTGGTCCGATCAAGGACGGGCTGTTGTGAAAGAATATCCTTTTGGTTAGCTTTGTGCTAGATGAGGCTAGAGCTCAAAGGGAGCTTGCCAGTAGACGAAATGTTTGACTGGTGGCGATATGCTGCTCTGCCATTGGCTTCTGGGACATCGGCAATTCTGAAGGCCCAAACGTTGACAACAAGAGAGAGAGAGAGAGAGAGAGAGAGAGAGAGAGAGAGAGAGAGAGAGAGAGATTCGGATGGACAGCCGCTCCGCATAGGTCATCATTGCCGCAGAACGTACACCCAGAGAGCGCAAAGTCACCAGTAGAACTCGGCACCACCAATGGCACTTCTAGCGATCAACGGCAGCGAACACCACACAGCTCCAAAGCCACTCGGCTCACAATCAGGGTGGCGAAGCGGGGAGTGGCGGCACTTCCGAGTGACGTCGTTGGCCGACATTGCAGCATCCTGGTTAGGAATACACTGTACACTGTATCACAGACTCTATGCATGAATCATCGGTATAACGGTAGAAGTGTAGAAGTTTGAAGGCGGTGACGATACTTGGTTTAGCGCTGTACGAGGCTATAGTAAAGTAGAGTACTGTCTGGTGCGGAATAGCTGGGGGCTCAGAGGTGTACCTGGGTGTCCATAGGTGTCCCCTAATATAGCACATGAACAGTCCACTCCTGATCGAACAACTTGAACACCAGTGTGTCCCCTCGTACTATCTCCGAATGTGAGTGAGCGAGAGAGAGAGATTGTCACTCATACATCCGTGACTAGCATGTCGTCTTCATCCTCCAGTTCTCCAACAACCGTGAAGTCAGTGGGTAGATTCTGCAGCTGTTCCTGTTACACGGACAGAACATAGAGAAATGGAAGTCATCAGTATACGAGTACCGGCACAGTTGCATACCGTGGACAAGTGGAGGCCGAGAGAAAGAGAAAGGAAGAGAGAGAGAGAGAGAGAGAGAGAGAGAGAGAGAGAGAGAGAGAGAGAGAGAGAGAGAGAGAGAGAGAGAGAGAAAGAGAGAGAGAGGGGGGGGGGGGTGAGAGAAAGAGAGAATGCGAGAGAGCCGGATGCCCAAAACTCTAACGGGACGGATGCGACAGATTCGCGCATAGTCTGCTGCTTTAAAAAAAACATTAAAAGGATGGTGTGCATAAGCTGGGCATGCATACAAATACAAACAGCACACATCCACACTTACCTCCAAGTATGTTCGGATTTCCGCCGTGGCAGCGACATCACCAGCTGTGCGGCCATCCTGTGATACAGAACAATCACATCAACGGAATAGGGCTCTGAGAGTGCTACGTAATAGCCAGCCCGGCGATGACATTGCATCCATTACAGGGTTCTAGCCAGGTCAAAATAGAAGGAGGGTGGGCAGGGGAAACAGTTACACGGTGACCCATATTCCAAAATTTTCCTGCCATGCCCAATGCAACGCACTGGGGGTGAATCCCGACTTCACCCCAGACAAGTGTGCTTTTGTGAGCCCTCTGTTAGTGACTATTGACTGCATTTTCGTTGAATGGCATGAAAATAATCGACAATTGAGTAGGAGGGCGCCACTTTTTCAAAGGAGAACGGTCAATCAAAGAAGGGGGGGGGGCACCCTCCTTTTGCTAGAACACTGCATAAGGATCCAATAGTATGTATGGATACATACAATATTCTGCATTCAGCTTATCTACAAATACAGCTTTCCACTTCAGGCCTGCCTGGTCCTAAACAGAATAGAATGTGTTCAACCCTCACTGGTGGACTTCAGTACCTTGTCTATAGCAGCAATATCCGCACCACTGCTCACTAGCAAGTCAACGGCGGACATCTTGCCGGCTGCAGCGGCAAAGTGAAGCGGCGTCTGCCAATGCTGTGCAAGCACATAATCAAACCGGAAGTCATGGACACATGCACATAGACGAACGCAACGCACACACCATTTGACCATTTTAACGCCAAGCGATGATAACGATGCTACAGCAGAAGGCACATCAACTTGTGCTGGGATTGCACCATTCAACATCTTGCAAGACTGACACACACACACACACACACACACACACACACACACACACACACACACACACACACACACACACACACACACACACACACACACACACACACACACACACACACACACACACACACACACACACACACACACACACACACACACACACACACACACACACACACACACACACACACACACACACACACACACACACACACACACACACACACACACACACACACACACACACACACACACACACACACACACACACACACACACACACACACACACACACACACACACACACACACACACATATATATATACACACACACACAGAGGAGGACAGCCCATACCCGTTGATCGACAGCGTTGATATCGGCGTGATAGTGGAGCAGGATCTGGATGAGCCGCTCCTGGCCCTGCGAAGACGCGATATGCACAGGCGTAATCCACTCCTGGGGAGGAAACAAGACAAATGGCAAAATTGAACTAGGATACTCACTGCTGGAGGGAATGGAAAAGGAAAAAAAGTATGAAGAAAAAATTGACTATTACCACCAGGACTCAAACTCAAACTCGGACTGTGAACTCGGACTGTGAACTCGGACTGTGAACTCGGACTGTGACTCGGATACTGAGCCAGTTATCAAGGTAATCACTTCATAACTGGTACGAAGCAAAGACAAACCCAAAGAGTGTAGAAGATCTCAATACGGTGATTGCAAAAATTGCATTTTTACAATGCTATTGAGATACTGAGCTGGACGTAGTCCGGTCTGTCACAACTTTTGTCTATAGAAAGACTTCCGACCATAGGCATTTGACTCGAGTTCGTGACACTCATACGAAGACTGCACTGTCTGGGCTACACAATGATCGGCGCTGGATTCTTATGTGGGGTGAGGTCACTGGCAGTAGAGGACAACTGCTAGGAAGCCGGTCGGTTTCCAGTGTATGATTGTGCCCTGTTTGTATTTTCTGGAATTGGGGCCAGTCTTTTACAGGTAAGTATTACAGCTACAGTAAAACCTGTAACTAAAGACCACCGTGACTAGCGACCAGCCTGGTACTACAGTAAAACCTGTAACTAAAGACCACCGTGACTAGCGACCAGCCTGGTACTACAGTAAAACCTGTAACTAAAGACCACCGTGACTAGCGACCAGCCTGGTACTACAGTAAAACCTGTGACTAAAGACCACCGTGACTAGCGACCAGCCTGGTACTACAGACCACTTCGCCAGGCACGGACGGTCTCACATTCATATTATGGTTGTGCGGCGCAAACCTCTAACTAAGGACCACCTGCCACTAAAGACCGCATTCTCTGGCCAATAGGGGTGGTCGGTAGTCACAGGTTTTACTGTATTCATTTGATGACTGTAAGACATCTTACATGACTCCTGGGAGTGGGCTGTGCTCCACTGCACAGCAAGATATCCAGAATGTCGGCGTAGTCATCAGGCAGATCCTGCAGTGTCCGGTGCAGGGGCACAACCAGATGCATGTGAACATACGTGCGTACACATAGGCACATATATCCACACGCCCACGCGAAAACATACGCAAGCAAAAGTTGCGGATACGCACACGAGCACGCAAACACGTGCACACACGCACACGCACACACACGCATGCGCACACACACGCACGCGCACACACACGCGCACACGCGCACACATCAACCACCTGAATACTCAAGGTAGACGGGTAATAGCCACTAGTCTTATGCATGCATACAAAAAGCGAGCGAAGAAAAGTGCCCATAGCTACAGTGTACAGGACCCAGATTCGTATTCCACAACAAACTCCTAAGCTTACAGCCGCAGAGAGGACTCAATGCTAGCTAGGTAGTTCTTATAACAAAGCAGACGGACATGGCGGATCCTATCCCCATCGCTGAATTAAAGCAGACTTGGCGTATGCAATAGCACACACTTACGTCATCCTCGACCGTCACGGGCGCAAACAGCACGGCCAGATGGGATGCTGTGTGGCCATCCTGTTGCACAAGGCAATGCAAATCACACACACAAACACGTGACCGCACACACACACACGCATACGGGGACGCACGCACGCACAGGTACAGTCAGACCTCGCTTATCCGGTCCTCTTCTATCCGGATCCCTCGCCATCCGGAAGAAAATCGTTGGTTACCGATTTACAGCATATGCCATGCAATCATACAGTGTGTGTGTGTGTTGGATTATCCGGTTCCCTCACATATACGGATATTTTTTGTGGAAAACGGATGTGTGCGGTTATGCGAGGTCTGACTGTATCGTACATGTGTAGGAGTCAATACTTGAACCATATACTTCAAGCAGTAAGCAAATCTATAAAGTAGGAAAAATGAATGTACCTGGTCGATGGCCTTGACATTGGCTCCGTTTTCGAGTAAGATCTGAACCACCTCGGGTCGACCCAACACGGATGCTGTATGAAGCGGAGTAGCCTGGTGCTGTGCGCACCACACGTAAGGTGAAACAAGATACTCAGAAAAGACACACAACAAGCAAAGGTACACACACATTATACGAATACATACGTACATGTAGAACACACTGTCTTTCCCTGTCTGGTGAAGAGAATTTCAAATCATGAGATTGGCCTAGCAATGCACAGCTTTGAAGAGGACCGAGAATGGGGTGCTGATACTTGCGTGACGCCAGCAGTAAAGAACCCAACATGTACAACAGTACCGTCTGGTGCCGAAGAACTGGTTGACCAGCGTCTTAGCCCAGGCCGATCTCATTTTCTTTGCACAGTTGACTCGAGTCACTGCGCATACATTGGTTTGCTGTGCTTACTGAATTCCTAGCCTGTCCATTCTTCAACACTATGTTCCTCTTCCCCGCACAGCATTGTATTTATATATGGTGGTCTGCCTGTAGACAAGGATGATATGAAAAGCTCCACATAAACACACACACACACACACACCACCACCACCACCGCCACAACCACCGCCACCACTACCACCCCTCCCCCCCCCCCCCTTTTCCACCAGCATCACGACACAGGGGATAAGTGAGCAACTCACTCTCTGCTCGACGGCGTTGGGATCAGCTCCAGCACGCAAGAGCACCTGTACAACCTCCCCGTTGCCCTGGTTAGCCGCCCAGTGAAGCGGGGTCATTCCACTCTGTGAAAACCAAACAACGACACAAGACAAGAACAAAGCCAATAATGAGACACATCCATAGCAGCAGCACCAGAATAAGCAGCAATGGAAATGGTTGATGGTATCGGTAGTTGTGGCAGCAACCGCAATGTTGTACATGTGGCTGCGTGTGTGTGGCGTGGCGCGGTCGCGCAAGAAGAGAACAGTCCGTCCCATTCGTTGCCGACAGTAACAGCAGCAACACACACAGTCAAGATGATGCTGGCACTGTAACCACAGCCAGCAGTACAGAGGCCAGCAGTGCAAGGAACAGCAACAGCAACAACAGATGCAACATAGCAAGGAAAGATGAGCCTCATCACCAGTAGCATAGTTCCCTACATCACCCAACTACAGACCATCCACTAATCACTACCCCCCACCCCCCGCACGCACGCACGCACGCACGCACGCACGCACACACACACACACACACACACACACAAACACACTCCCTTCATACAGCATTCACGGGTCGTATTTCGCTTGCCACCCCTGTACATATTTGCAGTCCACCCGTTTGATCTCGATTTGGACACACTGGTACTGTTCCACTGTATTACAGTCTACAGGGCCTATGTAGTCTTACCGAGTTGAGTGCATGGATAGCAGCGCCAGTGTCAGCCAACAGTTGAACAACCTCCACGTGGCCGATCTGAGAGGCCAGATGCAGCGGAGTCTCGCCCTCCTGATGTACAGATACGTACAAGTAAGTACACACACACCAATGCATACACGTGCACGCACACATACACATGTATGCACATGCACACACACGGCGTACACACACACACACACACACATGTGCAAGCAGATGACACACGTGTACAAACACATACACACGCATGTACACACACACACACACACACACACACACACACACACACACACACACACACACACACACACACACACACACAGTTTTTATAGCAATGACAATACCGCGGCTTCGACCAGAAACTACAACACGTATCACGCCTACAGGGTATGACATCATGTTTCCACAACAAGCGCACCATGATACCATTGTTCATCCTGCAGACCTGCACACACAGAAGAAGTACATCAGACCTGGGAGCACAGAGAGCAGACACTACTCACTGCCCTCTGACGCCCCTGGTGGCAGTTGCAGTGCCCATAAACGGCGAGGGTGAGGTGGTAACTCTCACCTTGTTCGGCTCGTTGATGTCCAGACCGATACTGATGAGCGTGTCGACAAGGATGTGGTTGCCCGTCAGCACGGCGTGATGTATGGGATTCTCAATGGGCTCCATGAGCAGCCACAGCTCACTGGCCGTCCTGTCCAGTGCAACCTCAACACGCTCCTGTACAATGCATACATGTATAACAAATAAAAATAAATAAATAAATAAAAATTCGACGGGTTCGCGTACCGGGCAGGTCAAGAACAAGGGGTCGTACAACTCTCTGGTCAAGAACCACCTTTCCGCTTCCGTGGGACGCCACCACCCCATGATCAGGCGTCAGATGCGGCTCCTAAACGGTGAGGGAGGTTAGATCAGATCCACCAACCATACATGTATGGTAGAAGTTAAGCAATACAGGGCATATCGGGGCACGTTTCAGAACGACAACAAGGAGAAGAACGACAGCCAAAAGAACCAGCACAGAAACTACGCATGCATGCACTGTATGCAGCATGTGCCAAGTCAATAAATAATGACTTCCAAAGTACAGATACCACATACAGCCGTGATGTACGGTTGACGCCGAAGAAACCCCGATCTCCCGTCATGGCATTGGAACAACACAGCAACAACGAGTGTGACTAGACACCAGTATACTAGTACTGGCAGATCTAGTACCGATAGTCCAAATATGGAATGAAGAGTTGGCTAGAGCGTGGAAGAGCTGCCAAATTGCCCAAATATGGATGAAACGTCTAGGTTTAACATCAACTGGGTTAACCTCTGCACCAAGGACTCCCCATCCGTATAAGTAAAACAGAGGATGCGTAGGAAGAGTAAAGCCGGCATTTCCCATTTTGAACAAAAACAACCTTAGCCAGGGCACGCCAGTGTCTTACCAGATCCACCGGATCTTGTTTCGGTTTTCCCTTCGACGACAGTCGCAACTGCAGAGAAAATCACCAGAAACACATCAATACAGAAATGTGGATACCCAATAACTGGGAGGATAAGGAGAGAAGAGAAAGCTTGACAAACTTGTACTCTTTCGTTCGCACGGGCTGTGTAGTTGACCAGCACAAAGCCGCAACACAACTGGAAACATGTGCCATGCTCGCTGAGAAGGACTACAAGAATTGTGTGATACAGGTCAGTTGTGATGGGACATGCAAAAAACAAGGTTCGTGTGAGACTCGGCAAGACCGAGTTTTCCGCATCCGTACACATATACACACACGCACGCACGCACACGCACACACACACACACACACACACTAACATGCGCATTAACATACCGACAGACAAACAGACATACAGACAGACAGGCAGGAAGGCAGACAGATGGACAGACAGACAGGCCGACATGCGCACACACATACAGACAGGCAGGGAGGCCAGCAGGCAGGCAGGAAGGCAGGCAGGAATGCAGGGATGCAGACAGGGCGGCAGGCACATACGCACGAATACACACCCGGAAGGGTGGACGGACACACACACATGATACACAGCACACTTCAAAAGCTGGCTAAGTTAAGCCTAGTTCACATTCGACGGGGCGCGATGGGACGCGACGTAAGGATCGACGGGAAGCGACGGGACGGTCTGACGGCGTCCGATGTGAACACCAGGAACGCGAACGCAACCGTACTACCGTACAGATCGGGAAGCGACGGGAAGAGTTGGATCGATCCAACTTTTCATACCGTAGACGGGCGTAGACGGGGACGCAAGCGTACAAAACGGCTGCAATTCGAGTGTGAACAGGAGACGGCGTCGTGCGCCGACTACTCCTGATTCGTACTTGGACATTTTTAGCATTTCGAACACTGCGCTTCCCATGATAACTCACAGAATGGCTAGCACGACTTGAGTTGAATTTTAGCAACATAAGATCTCATGTCACTTATTGTATTTAGGGATAGTTCAGAAGCTTGACAGACGAACTATTCGATCATTTCCTGGGGCTATTATTTGAATGAAGTAGTGGTTGCGACTTCGGCGATGATTTGTAAGAACGGGTTTGCTCCCCACACTGGAGCTCGCGCTATTCCGCCGACTTTACTTGACACTTGACTGACTCACGACTGCCATCCAGAGCACACGAGAAGTCCATCGAACCTTCGACTCGGCAAACCTGCAAGAAAGCACCTCTCCCTGCTCAATACACAGTGTTTCGGGGAATTCACCCCTCATCAGTTGAGCTTGAGTAGGCTGAGGAAGATTGTGCCTGAAGAGCACCACTTATATAGTGCTCTCCAGGCACAAACATCACCAGGGATACAAACTTACAGAGACGCTCCATTTCCAGCGCGACAAACACCTCGTGAACACCAGATAGCAGCGTGAGTCAGTGTCGCTCCTGGACGGTGAGACCAGACGTTGAGGACCCTCGGTCATTCGCAACGCTGTCACCTCCAAACCAACTAGTCGCAAGCCCGCGCTGGGCACAACAGTACGAAGTAGTGGTTGCGACTTCGGCGATGATTTGTAAGAACGGGTTTGCTCCCCACACTGGAGCTCGCGCTATTCCGCCGACTTTACTTGACACTTGACTGACTCACGACTGCCATCCAGAGCACACGAGAAGTCCATCGAACCTTCGACTCGGCAAACCTGCAAGAAAGCACCTCTCCCTGCTCAATACACAGTGTTTCGGGGAATTCACCCCTCATCAGTTGAGCTTGAGTAGGCTGAGGAAGATTGTGCCTGAAGAGCACCACTTATATAGTGCTCTCCAGGCACAAACATCACCAGGGATACAAACTTACAGAGACGCTCCATTTCCAGCGCGAGGTGTTTGTCGCGCTGGAAATGGAGCGTCTCTGTAAGTTTGTATCCCTGGTGATGTTTGTGCCTGGCGAGCACTATATAAGTGGTGCTCTTCAGGCACAATCTTCCTCAGCCTACTCAAGCTCAACTGATGAGGGGTGAATTCCCCGAAACACTGTGTATTGAGCAGGGAGAGGTGCTTTCTTGCAGGTTTGCCGAGTCGAAGGTTCGATGGACTTCTCGTGTGCTCTGGATGGCAGTCGTGAGTCAGTCAAGTGTCAAGTAAAGTCGGCGGAATAGCGCGAGCTCCAGTGTGGGGAGCAAACCCGTTCTTACAAATCATCGCCGAAGTCGCAACTACTACTTCGTACTGTTGTGCCCAGCGCGGGCTTGCGACTAGTTGGTTTGGAGGTGACAGCGTTGCGAATGACCGAGGGTCCTCAACGTCTGGTCTCACCGTCCAGGAGCGACACTGACTCACGCTGCTATCTGGTGTTCACGAGGTGTTTGTCGCGCTGGAAATGGAGCGTCTCTGTAAGTTTGTATCCCTGGTGATGTTTGTGCCTGGAGAGCACTATATAAGTGGTGCTCTTCAGGCACAATCTTCCTCAGCCTACTCAAGCTCAACTGATGAGGGGTGAATTCCCCGAAACACTGTGTATTGAGCAGGGAGAGGTGCTTTCTTGCAGGTTTGCCGAGTCGAAGGTTCGATGGACTTCTCGTGTGCTCTGGATGGCAGTCGTGAGTCAGTCAAGTGTCAAGTAAAGTCGGCGGAATAGCGCGAGCTCCAGTGTGGGGAGCAAACCCGTTCTTACAAATCATCGCCGAAGTCGCAACCACTACTTCGTACTGTTGTGCCCAGCGCGGGCTTGCGACTAGTTGGTTTGGAGGTGACAGCGTTGCGAATGACCGAGGGTCCTCAACGTCTGGTCTCACCGTCCAGGAGCGACACTGACTCACGCTGCTATCTGGTGTTCACGAGGTGTTTGTCGCGCTGGAAATGGAGCGTCTCTGTAAGTTTGTATCCCTGGTGATGTTTGTGCCTGGAGAGCACTATATAAGTGGTGCTCTTCAGGCACAATCTTCCTCAGCCTACTCAAGCTCAACTGATGAGGGGTGAATTCCCCGAAACACTGTGTATTGAGCAGGGAGAGGTGCTTTCTTGCAGGTTTGCCGAGTCGAAGGTTCGATGGACTTCTCGTGTGCTCTGGATGGCAGTCGTGAGTCAGTCAAGTGTCAAGTAAAGTCGGCGGAATAGCGCGAGCTCCAGTGTGGGGAGCAAACCCGTTCTTATTATTTGAATGCCACGACTTTCAGAGTTATTTTTTTGGTCTTCATGAAAAACTGGTATTGTGAACTTGATTCCGCTTCTTTGAAGGAGAAATAATTGAAAAGAAGTCCCGAAAAACGAGAAATAAGGTCCGAAAGTCACCCCGTCATGGACCGTGCCTTATGACTCGCGCCGTTCGACGTTGAACGTCGCAACGACTGCTGCATGTCATGTCGTACGAATCGTACAGGATTTTACAGCTCACCCCAGCCCTCCCGACAAGCCCTTACGTCCCGTACCGTCGGCGTTGCGTCGAATGTGAACTAGGCTTTAGCCACCGACAGTACTGGCCACAACTAACATCCTACTCCACATCTAGTGGACTGGCTAGCATAAAGAACCACGTTTCTAACCTTCTTTTTCTTGTGCTTCTTCTTCTCTGCACACCAGACGGCACGCGACGTGCAGCGAACGAGTACAATACCCGCCGACAACAGGACAAAGCTCTTCTCTTCTGCCAGTCGCATGATGGTGTCGCGTACGGCATGTGGCGTCCACATCGACATGATCATTGACTGGCCATGATTTACATCCCGACACACAACCTGCAGTAACAACGCATCCCAAAATACCACACAAGAACGCCAATTGTTGGTCTTTTCTCTCTGACTGGCTCTGATGCTCCACATACATGGGTTTATAGTCTTGGGCAATGAAAGGTGAACGCACGTACGTGCGTGCGCACACACACGCACACACACACTACTACTACTGTAGCTTGGTTGCCACAAGGGCCACACCACTCCAAAAGGAGCCAGAGTCATTGTCAGGAGCAGAAACGGAGATGACGACCCAGGTCACTCTGTCGACGGAACTGACGATTGCAGCGAGAACACAATATGACGCTCCATCAGACTCGGTTGCTCGATGGCCACGGTCGCACTTGTGACGTCTGAAACCAGGCACTGACTTGACTTGCCGATTGCATGTCACAGACAAGAGAGAAGCCGGGACGTTGAGCGGAATAGGTGATGACGGCGCGGACGCTTCCGATGGTTCCAGGGGCAAACAATGATGTACACGCAAGCCACCACGAGAGTGAAACCACCTCCTGCATGTACCACACTGCACAGCACCACGCTGGTCCTGGATGGGGAGACTTCGCTCTGCGCTACACTTGTGTCTTGCTCTGTCACCTGGCCGACGAAACGAACGGTGGCAGATAAGACAGTCCACCCGTTGAGGTTGGTCATGGGAAGGACCGCCGAGACTCGGCACAACGGCAGACACCCGCCAGGCAGACCGATCCTGAGCAATCCCATACCAAGCCAGATGTTCAATGCCGATGTGCCGAAGATCAGCCGAAATCACATCCCTCCACACACGCACGCACGCACGCACGCACGCACGCACGCACGCACGCACGCACGCACGCACACACACACACACACACACACACACACACACACAAACGTGCGCACACACACACTACCATCATCCCAGGTTCTCTGCTCTACACACGGCATACACCAAACAGAGCACTCGTGACATTTCCTTACCTTCATCTCTCGCATGTTGAAACCCATTGCTAGTGATTGAAGAATACTCTTCCGGCCCAACTTGTATTGGCGGACGTTTAGGTTCTCAAATATCAGGTGAACAATACAAATACCTTTGCCACCTAAGATGAAAATAGAACAGACACAAAGATGAAATCAGCACAGACAGGTATAAACACAGAGAGATATATACACACTGGCAGGCAGACAGACATGCAGACAGACACATAGACGGACGGACGGACGGGCGAACGGACGGACGGGCGAACGGACGGATGGGCGAACGGACGGACGGACGGACGGACGGACGGACGGACAGACAGACAGACAGGCTGACAGACACAAAAGCACAGCGTTGCCTGCGCTATCTCACTCATGACGTCGGGATTGAATTGACTGCACGCGTGAAACATAACACTTTCCTATCCTCAGACCTCCTTCGAAGAGATCTGCACTAGAATGGATACATCGAGTGAACAAGTCGTAAATATCGCCGCTATTAACCTGGATTCACGTCACAGACACGATCAAAAGTACACTAACCGCAAGAGTGTGCAACTGCCTGTACAACCTATAGTCATTGCTGCGACGGCAGAACTTCACACTACGTGCCGTGGTTCAATAAGTTACCAGGGGCGTCACACACGGCACGACCAGTAGAGAGCTAAAAGTGCCCTGTTGGCCGAAAATCTGATTTTTGATGCCCCCGGTCATACCCCTCGCCATTGCCCTGTGATGCCCCTGGTTACGCTGGCAAACAGTGCAAAGCGACTGTCAGAGAGTTGTACCCAAAGCAGGGTTGCGTACAACGCTGTATCTATCATGCACAGGGTGCAAAATGTGTCACTGCCTTCAGGTTAGTCACGTGATGTGAAGTTCTGCCGTCGCAGACCCCATAGACTGGAGCTGCACAATCTTGGCGGAGGGAGGAGGGGGGGGGGGGGGGGGTACTCTTGCTAAGGCCAATGGGGTTGGTGCAAAAAACATGATCGCCTCCTTTCTTAGGGGTAAATTGTCCCATATTTGGCAGGTACAGCCAGTTGTAGTACATCTGTGGGTATGATCTGTGGGTGCGCATCCAGTGCATTCGCAGATTTGCGTGCTTCTCTTGCGACGGGCATATACAAGAATACATGATCGTACACAGCTGTGCCGTTCTAGTGGACTTGCCCCTCAAGAACAAATGGCACGACATACCCTGAGTTGTGTCCGCTACTAGCCCCGATGGCATGTCACTGGCGACGAAGTGGCTCGCGTCCACTTTGTCGGAGTCGACGTAGAGGTACTCGGATATCCACGCTATCATCCACAGCTCCAGCGGCGTTGCTAGCTCATCACCAGTGGATGCTACGGCGAACACAAAACACCAAAGGACGATAGGACAATGCACTACTATAACGAGTTGATGCTATGGCGAACTAAAAACACCAATGAACAATGCACTGTCACAGGGGGGGGGGGGGGGGGGGAGCAAGCAAAATGCAAAGCCGTGTACACAACAGACGATGAACGGAACTTCAACAGAAATAGCTGCTAGTCTATAGTGTGCTGCCTAGCAGATATGCATGTCACATGGCTGTGGTGGTGGAGGTGGTGGTGGCAGGGATGGTGGAAGCGATGATGGAGGCGATTGCGACGGTGGCGGCGTGTGGTAGTGATGACGATGTAGATCAGACTGACCACTAATGCATATCTGGACAGGAATTTCACTACTCTGTACTGCTCTAATAAACGAACCCACTCTAAGTGTGTACCCTAGTACAGTCTTGGCAATGCTTGCAGTCAGCACAGATAAACATGTATCAGAGCCAACACACACGCGCAACACACACACACACACACACACACGTGCACACACACACACACATGTGCACACACATACACACACACACACACACACACACACACACACACACACACACACACACACACAGCACAGCACACAACACCACTCACGGGCCATGATGTTGCGCTCGTTGGAGCCGCGCGAGATGTTGCCCGGAGTTCCTGGAATCTGCAATTCCCCGCTGTCCATGCTTAGAGCGCCTGGCGTGGGATTTGTAGTGCTAGTACTGTCCACCCACTCACGCGAGGATGGTGACTGGGAGGCAGCACCGGCGACGGCTGTGCGACTGAACTCCGACGACGACACGGACTGATTGCGCAGTCCGTCCTGTGCAAGGAAGCGTAGTCGTTGACACGTGCACGTACACATACACACACATACACACACACACACACACACACACATACATTAAATAATGTGTTGACTTGAGAATCCACACACATGCATAGAGTTATACATGGACATCCACTCCCACACATACACACAACACACAAAAACATGTACACATTATGCATGCACACATACACACACGCACAAGCACCCCCCCCCCCCCCCCCACACACACACACGAGACAGGACGATCCATTCTTCTTGCACCTGATATCTATGTACACAGTGTCACTGTTCGCCTAACTACCCTAAGCCCTGCACCCCTTGTACCCAGCCAGATTATACCAAGGACACACTTACCCGGGAGTTTGCTACGGGCCGGATGAATCCCTGATCGTACGGCTCCTCCGCGTCCAGAAAGCTGCCGCCGTTGCCCTCGACGGAGACGGCGAGAACGTCGTCGGGAGTATCGTCGGCGTACACCTCCATGATGGTGGCGTGTTCCTGGCTGGCGGAGACGGGAATATTGTTAGCCGCACCGCCACCGCCACCACCGATCTTTGCAAACGGGTTGTTCTCGCGTGCAAGCAGCTGTGCCTCGGCATACGGTGGGCTCACCACCACAGGCCCGACTCTGGCGTCGGCAGCGTCCGCTCCGCCCGTCCACGCCGCGTCCGCTTCGCCTCGCACTCTTGTGAGCGTCTCGTACGGCGGCACTAGTCCGGTGGCCGGGACCTCCAGGCCTCCTCCTCCGCCAACGACCTCGTAGGGCAAGACTTGACGGCCGGATATCGACGTCTGCGACGGCAGCCTGCGCCGAACGAGTGGGTTCTCCAGCTGGAGGGAATCACGACCGATCGGCTCGACGCCGCGCTGCAAGGAGTCCAGCGCCAGTGGAGGTGGAACGCTGACGTGTTCGGAGTCAATCGTGCCGCGGCGGAACGGGGACTGGTCCTCCGGACTCTTGGGCAGCGGGCGCAGTCGCAGGTCGTCCACCGATCTCGAGTTGGGATGCTGCTGTTGCTGTGGAGGCTGAGGCAGTGGACGACCGGTGTGATCGACAGACCTCTGCAGCAGTCCAACACACATGTGTGTCCAAGAGTTGCACAAAAGCATACACACACATGCACACACACACACACACACACACACACCACACACACACACACACACACACACACACACACACACACACACACATGCACACACATGCACACACATGTACGCGCACGCACACGGACACACACACACACACATGTACGCGCACACACACATGTACGCGCATGCACACGGACACAAGCAAACACACACACACACACCCACGCATACATGTACATGTTTAGACCCGTCTAGAGTCACACAAAACTGGCGTTTCCATGAAAAAAGGCAAAACAATTGAACGATCGACGTGTAGATCATCCAAGTCCTGCTCGGTTCATTTGATGGCAAGGGAGCCACAGAGGCCACCGGTGCCATGACACAAGAGACTTCCAGTTGATTCGGGAATGCAACTTGTACTGTATAGTAGTGTTTGTAGCTGTATTGTCTTTCTCCGTATTGTCTCTCTCCGTATTGTCTCTCTCCGTATTGTCCCTCTCATCTGTATTATATGCACATGCTCGTTGTAAAATAAATCAGCCCTCGTCTCGTCCCGCAATGGACTCCTGCGTGGCTCGCAGGCCGGACATAACATGGTGGCAGCGGCGGGATTCGAACCCACGCCTCCGGAGAGACTGGAGAACATAACACAACGAACCTGACCGACGTGGTGGATGGACGTCATCTTTGCCACGCTGTTGCTACGCTTCTCCCGTCTGCCATCCGCACCATCACCATCACCACCGGCCCCAGCACGTGCTCCACCGGGTAAGATGGAGATTGACGGCTTGGGCGCACCGGGCGGCGATTCCACGCGCATCGTCTCCAGGTCGTGCAGCAGCGAGCTCTGCATACGATCCAGCTCCTCGGCCTGCTTCGCCAGCTGCTCGCGCGTAGTCGCCGCGCTCTTCGGATTGCCGACCGCCGCGGACGACTCTTGCTCCTCGACGATTTGCGCTTCACTCGAGGATGAACGCGGCGAGTAGGCACGCTTTTCATGCAGACTCTCGGCTCTGGCGCGATAGCGAGTTGCCACTGCCGCCGAGGAAGACTCCTGCGAGTCGTCCGTCGCTTGCTCGTCGGTATACTGTACGGAAGCTCTAGGCGAATAGGCACGCGCCTGACTGAGACTGTAAGCGCGCGTGGTGTTGGCGGACGACGAGAGTGTGTCCTCGGAGTGCGTCAGGCTACCCGCGCCCGAGCTGAGCACGTCGCTCGCGGACACCACGGACGACGACGTCATCATGACCGGTGACGACATCGCCGGTGACGTCATCATGACCGGGGAAGTCCCCTGATCTCCCACTCCGACAGTCTGAGACGACGAGGATGCCGCGCTGCCCGTGTGACGATGATGCGGCGGGTCTGGTGGCGGTGGGGCGCGTGTCGGTATTCCAGCGTACAGCCGATCCGTGCTGTCCGCCATACAGGTCTCCTGCGAAATGTCCGGCATCGGTATCGGGTGCGGTGGCACCGGCGGAGGGGTTTCCCCGTCGCTGTTCTGCTCCACGAAGCCTTCGTCGGACGTCACCTGCGATGACGAGGAGGTGGCTGCTCCCATAGTTGACTGAGGTGCACTGGCGGACTTGTTACGGGGCTTGGACACCTGCCAGGGACACACACGCACATGCAGCGAACACAAGACTTCATGATGGGGTTGAGGCATTAGAATTATTTATTGTGGGACCTGGATTCACTGCTGAGAGTACATTGAGTGGAGTGGAGTGACACTGGCCCAAGTGTCACCGAAAACCACATCACCGCCAGATAGCGCTGGCTGAAGCGAGGAAGAGGGAAGCGGAAGGGGAAAAGGGAGATGGAGTATACAATTCCCAGGAAGTCCTAACGAGGTTACTGCTACCAGCAGTAGCAGTTAGAGTACACTGACTCAGACCTCGTTTA
The DNA here is from genome assembly GCF_964019385.1 of Sycon ciliatum. Classification (NCBI taxonomy): domain Eukaryota; kingdom Metazoa; phylum Porifera; class Calcarea; order Leucosolenida; family Sycettidae; genus Sycon; species Sycon ciliatum. Next base: position 17,804,244 of record NC_088654.1, on the reverse strand, counting down.
TCCGGGCGGTCTGGGATCGGGCACTGCTCGTGACTTCGAAAAGTCCGTAACGCCGAATCACATACATTTTGACGGGGAAAGGCCATAGAGCTGGCATGTGACGTCACTATTTCCACAAAAGACAAAAGAGTAGTAATATTTCTACTGAAACTCGCCCAAAGGGTGCCCAGGAGAGCGAAGTACCCGTGACTTGTGGGTCCGGATAACCGAGGTATGAGCGTAGCAGCACCGCTACAGCCACAACACACCACGCGCAACGTACCACGCTGTACTGGTCGTTGGTCACCGTGACGACGCCTAACCGCTGGCTACCATCGCCGGTATCTCTGTTTGCCTGGGCCGGCGGATACGCGACGTGCTCGACGGAAGTGGGCGGCGGAGATGCTGTGCAAGAAAAAAACAACAGAACAGCAGACTGGGTTCTTACCAAAGCGACAAAGCAGGGCGCTGCACCCTCCTTTCACTTATTGACCGCCCCCTTTCAAAAGGAATGCGCCACCCTTCAGAGTGCTAGTGTCACCTTTTTATATGCATGATATATACACATGTAGTAGTGTTAGCTCCCGGCTATACAGTAGAACAGCAGAAAATGACAAATAATTCAAATAAACACTAAAAAAATTCAATAGGGAACTGCTTCTCTGCACCGAACATTTCTGTTCACCTAACCTGGCCTGTTGCCCTCAGACCGAAAATATCGAGCACCGAACATTTCTGAAATTAGATTATATCAATGACCACTTCCCGCGGGTGTGGATTTCACACAGTTACAGGTGCACGCATGACCCTAGGTAATACAGACGTTGAAGCCAACTACAAACCTTTTGTCGTGCTCCCTCTCATAATGCTGGTGGTCAGCACTCCCTTCATGCACTTGCACACACGCACCCCCCCCCCCCCCACACACACACACGCGCGCGCATGCACGCACACGAGAAGTTCTCCCCCCGACTCTGATACATCAGTTCGGAAGTGACCGCTCAGGATCGGCATGGCAACCTACTGGCGTTACTTGTGCCGTTAGTGGCTGGCAGTGACGATGGAGAAAGAGTGGCTGGTGGAGGTGAGACAGAGAGGACAGGTGGCAGTGACGATGACTCTAGCATGTTCCATGGCTGACTGGTCGAGCGATGGACCTGTATGGCCTCGGACGAACGCTCTGGAGAGACGTACGATTTGGCTTCTTGGGCTGCGCAAATGGCACGCATACACACCCACACGCATATGCATAAGCACACACACACACACACACACACACACACACACACACACACACACACACACACACACACACACACACACACACACACACACACACACACACACACACACACACACACACACACGCATGCACGCATACACCCACACACGCACCCACCCACCCACCCACACAAACATATACACACATATTCACATACACGCACGAACGCATACACACACGCACATGTGTGCCAGTGACAGCAAACCAATACGGAGGGCATGACATTGTCCATAGCAAACATTTTGTGGTTGAGGAACGCGGTGTTGTCGTGCGGGTGAGCTCTGGCGGCCGTTGAATATTGCTACGTAGA
>NC_088654.1:17692673-17797673 GCF_964019385.1 Sycon ciliatum | reverse complement strand
ACAGAATTTTGCAAAGTGACAAGATGAGTCCACCGTACACGACTCACACCAACTCGACACTCGACTCCTGTACAGCCCAATGCAAAATTTCGACCTGCTGTACATCACAACATAAGGATCATCATCATCATCAGCCCTTTTGCGTTGGCATCGGCGTCAGCCTAGCCTTCGCTTGGGCCACACCCAATGTTAGACATGATACCAGAAGAAAAGGGGAAAAAAGAGAAGAAAAAAAAGGAAGAAAGCGAAAACAGAAAACGGAAAAAGGACAAACGTCTAGATGAACAAACACTTGATCATATGCATACTATTCAAAGACACCACATTGGTGCAGAACTACAGCATAAGGAGACACTGGACAATACCGGGAAATGCCCAACATGTTCCCAAACGTACTACGGTATAACCTCCCTAAGCCGATAGCTTACAACAAAGGACTACTAGTACCCACAGCAAAGGACACTTTACAGCAGAGGACACCTTACGGCAAAGGACACCTTACAGAAGAGGACACCTTACAACAAAGGACTCCCGACAGCAAAGGACGCCTTACAGCAAAGGACACCTTACAGAAGAGGACACCTTACAACAAAGGACTCCTGACAGCAAAGGACACCTTATAACAAAGGACACCTGACAGCAAAGGACACCTTACAACAAAAACACCTTCACACAGCTTTTTTGGACAACAAAGGACACCTTACAACAAAGGACACATTACAACAAAGGACACCTGACAGCAAAGGACACCTGATAGCAAAGGACACCACACAAGCATACCTGCACCAATTCACGCAGAATCAGGGACATGTTTTAAAAAGGTCAGCCCCAAATGTTTCCATCAAGCGAGCTACAATGTAACAAACCCTGCACGGGATAGATACTAGATAATGATTGTGTTCCTAGGTATGTCCCGGGATGTCCCTAATCGAGACCAGAAGCTCCACAGCCTGGACAGCCTGGACAGCATGCAGTGCAATACTGCCAATAGTTGATTTCAAAACATTTTTTCGACTGATTTACAATACTGCACTGAAGCTATACCTGGGGAAAACATTCCAAACATAGCTAGCCGATGCTCCATCACTCCAGTCTCCAGACTGGATAGTCCGCCTGGTTACCTGGTACAAGGTAATAAGCTCTTTGGTTGACTGGGGAGTCCCCACACCCAAAAATCACCAATACGCTTCACTGTCCGTGAACACGGTGGGAGGGGACGCTGGTGGGAACTAGAATTCCATACCGAGAAGAAGCTGACAATAATAAATAACCGTGCAATCTTGGAAAGATTTTCTACGAGCAATATACATTGTACATCTACTGCCTACTCGGAATAATCTGGATACCCATGGCGACGGATTTCAACTACTCGATTAGTTTTCGCGAGCATGTCTTTGGCGCTATTCGATGCAGACACACCATGCCAAGCTAGCCACACTCAGTCTCAAGTTCACTCTCAACCCGTCCGCGATCCGGCCGAGTAGACCTACGAGTCCTGTTCTCTTCTGAGTAAAAACACGAAAACAGCGGTCCACGGCTATATTATGTCAGTATCTTGTGACACAACTAACTTTACAAGAAGTCCCCTGCAAGGACACCGACACCTCGTGGAGTAGATCTACTATCACTATAATACAGGTGCAGATTACGGCGGAATACGGTTACAGCACAAGGTGAATGTCGCACACCAACTTTAATACATGTACTAAAACGGCTATAAACACAACAAGATACGGAGAAAGGCAGGCTTTCAGGCCTTTCCTACACATCTACAAACATGTACTAATTGAATCACCTTCGAACTTTGCGAACCTTGGCACGACGGCGACGGATTGAACTCAACGAGCCCCTTCGAGGCAGGACATCGTATCTGGACGACCTGATCTGCAATGGCCCCAGCATGGTCATCGCCCGGTGTAGAGCACTGCTCCTCGCCGAGACGTTTTGCAGGCTTCGCCGCAGATCGGCGGAGAAGGGCACAGCATCGTCGTGCTCTCCGACAGCAATTCCTTGCACGTCCATACTGCTTGCCGAGGACACTGTGAAACGACGCCTTCCACCGGGTGAGATAATATTCTCCTCAGAACTCGCCGACATTGCAATGCTGACGCCGCAGTGATTCTGGAAGCACGGCTTGGATCAGGGGCCGACAACCGGCGAGTTTAGAACAACAGAAGTTTAGTCGCCTTCCTTCAGGACACCAGCTATCCTGGCTGGCATAACTAATACTTCGAAACCTGCCGGGCATAAACGAAATCCAAGCAAGTGAGGTGCGCGACCTGCTGGCTCAGCTCAGGAACAGTTGAGGCTCTGGCGGAAACTACGAACGCACTCTCGTGACGGCCATGACACCGTGATTCCGATTTGAACAGGAGGAGAAAATCTTGGCGGTGTGTGGCAGCAGCAGCGAAAGTGAGTACAGAGCCACGCCGCAGCACTCACTTCTCAAGTGATCTTTCCGTCATATCATAATTATCAGCTCAGTACAACAGCTTGGCATTCGCAGACTTGCTGGCCGCACGCACGGCCGTGTACGGGTGTGCGTGCGTGAAGTGCACGCGTGCACGGCGCGACGAGTCCAAGGCCAAGGGCCAGGGGGCAAGGGGTGCACCACTGCACTACGAGTACGACTACGAGTAGGTGGCGAGGTGCATGCACGCTTCCCTTCGCCACTCCTGCTCAGTTGGCTTTCCAGCTTTCGGATTGCGAAGTCCAACGTCAACCTGTCCTGGCTTGGCCCTTGGTCAAGTCGTTGGGTCAAGTCAAAATAATTATTTGATGACTACATGTATATGACTGCACGATGTACTACAAAATGTAGTAGCCTACTTCAGTCTGTTCACTGCCTTGAGTCCGGAGTCCGTGGGCCAAAGGTTTAGTAATATATCGTAGTATTCGTCCAGTTTGTCCTATTCTGCTTCCTGTTCCATAGACATAGAACAGTGTAACTTGTTGTAGTCGACCTGTGCTGAAGCCTACACTGCAGACTGTAGTCTAGTGTAGAGCAACGCAAGTCAGTCAATATGGTCAAGAGGCTGGCTCAAAGACCGATGGGGAAAAGAAAGGAAAGTCAATAGGGCCCATTGGCCTTGCTGTTCCTACTAATCGCATACACTGAAGTGACGCAAGGACTCAGGTCCTTCGCCTGGCTAGCTGCTAGCAACTGCGCACAGATTGTTCCGTCTCTCTACAACTCTGCTCATCCACAAACGAAATGCCTTGAAAACGTCCTGCGATTTCTTCCTCAGTTCTTGCAGTGCCCACAGCAGGTTGAACTAATTACTTCTTGAAGGTCAAGCCATTTGTCGTGTGGCAACACAGCCAACAGCTCAGTCAGGGCGTGCACTCTATGCAAAGTATGGGTACAAACTGCGTCCCAATGACACGCTAGCCGGTGTACTTTCGGAGAGCGAACGAGCGCATCATCGTGTTACAAAATATTCCTTTGTGAGCGATACGCGAGCATATCCGACTCAAGCCTATCGCGAAGCTTTGAACAAACGCTACGTCAGGTCAGGAAGCACCTGTTTTGCGAGTACTAGTGTAGTCAGTAGACCGTAATCATAATACTAGTGCGAAGTGTAAGTGGTGCTCCGACGCAGAACGACGATCATGGTGAACAGGTGGGCAATGGCGTCGGCTGAATGTTGGATGGGCGAAGCAGCTGATCCAGGTACTACCTGACAATCACGAACAGGAAAACAACCATCACTCTGAGGCGACGAACGTTCGAACTCACTCTATCGCTGCAGCACGCACTTACTAAGTTAGTATACAGGCAAGGATGGTGGTGTGCTCTTTGATGAACTGCTATAGTGTTACTTCATCTAGCAGCCAGTACCAAGTACTTCCAACCCAAGAGTAAGACCAAAAGTCATGTAGCTGTGAATACAGCAAAGACTTTTAGAATGCAGATACCAATTATTTCATGAGCCGATGGTGTAAGCAATCATGCAATGAAGTATTCTTGTAAAGGATTGGAACCCTGTGTTATTGCCTTCCCTCACGGGCCTCCATTTCTTATTTTCTGCTTCATCATACATACACAAAATTAATAGGAGATCCCCTAGATAGGCATTATAATTTATATTAGCCTTTGGGTAATCCTGAAATAAAGATTATTATTATTATTATTATTATCGCCCCCCCCCCCCCTCTACAGTCTCCAGCCCTCCCCCCCCCCCCCCCCCCCTGTTTTGAACAACATCTTGACCTTCACTGCACTGAGTCTGTATTCCTCCTCCACTGCACCCTGGACATACCGGTACTCGCACGTACAGTCCTTTCCATTGCCTAAGTATGTGGGTGCATAGCAACCCACTCATGTCGCATGCAGGTGTGACTTTATTTCGCCACCAGTTGTAACCCCGCCCCCAGTAGCCAAATCAGTCAGTTTCACTGGCTACATCACCATGCTGTGGGTAAGACCGCTTGAAATGTGCTTGGATCCATACAAAAACTGAATCCAAGTGGATCCAGTTTTTGAATTTTTGAAATTGTTGCTATGCTGTGACGTAGCACTTTCAAGCCCCAGGTCCGCTGCCGGAACCGGGCTGGTTGGTAAGGTTATCACCAGGCCAACGTCGTTCGGTACACGTACGTACATATAGCCACCCAGTTACCATAGTGTCATCCAAGACAGCATCATCACGACATCAGTGTCAGTCTGCGAGAATAGCTGGATGTGGTGTAGCGCAGAACTGTGTGTGTGTGTGTGTGCATAGTGTGGTTAGTACTAGTACTAGTGCAGATGTGTTACGGATTGTAGGTGTAGTGAAAATATGACAAGGCTACTGTACAATGGAGGTTCAAACTCAATCAAAGTCCTCAATAATATTAATCCAGGCCGGAAAAAGCGCCATGCCAGAAGAAGACGGGTATTGAAAGTGCACATGTCTAGATAGATTTATAGTCTTTTTTACATAGAATGGAAGAGAACAACAACATCAACAACAACAACAACAACAACAACAACAACAACAACAAAATCCATTGCGCCCAGCCTACATTGTATGTGATAAACTCCCTATTGCCATCGCTACTGCCTCAGCAAGCAGCTAAACTTTGATCTCTCTGTATCTGATCCCCGTGCCTGTAATTATTTTTCTCTTATTGGCCACAGGCCATCGTGAGAATAAAAGATTTCAAACAACAACAACAACAACAAAGAACATTGGATCACAACAAGTTACGTGACGTTATCGTTTGGTGCCAAAATGCCTGAACTGCTGAAGTGAAGAATCGACGAACACAACAGTGAAAATACACTGTGCTGTAGACGTAACAAAAGCTAATGCCAACCACGGTCACGGTGTCACCAAATCCTGTGGGTCAGGTGGTCGTGACTCGTGACGGGACAGGGACACTTCAGCGGAAACAGCGCACACGTGCCACTCCAGAATTTACTTTGGTGAACAAACGCCTGAAACGGCGTTCCTTGGACCGGAGGTGCGAGGGTTGCCTAGGCCCTAGCGGAGCTGCAGTGGTGGAGGTGGTGTAGACGGCACATGCTCTGCTCTGTAGTCTTGCGGTCACTGGCCCGGAGTGCAGGCAACTTTGCACCTCACGCACCACTGACTGCATGCCTGTGCTGTAGTGTAGTATTACATCATGAAAAATCTACACCTCTGACTCTGTAAACACGTCGATCTCGATTAGCACCAGTAGTCCCAAAATACTTACGGTATTTTACGACTCCCTGATCAGCACAAACTCACCCCGGAGTTTTTTTTGACAGGGCCGCCTGCTCACCAGACACCCATTATCAATACTAGCGACCTGCAGCATCCTGAACTCTCTCTGGCCTGGCAAGTGGCAGACTTCCCCTGAGCTCTAGCTACGGACATGGAACCAGAGAGAACGTCTGCAACAGTTCAGGCACTCGTAAACTCTCGTCCTGCTCTGCATACATAACCTGATCTAGCTTTGGAAAAATAATTTTTCATTGCTATCAGGTTTGGCCTCTGCGCTGAGGAGTCCACAAAGGACGAAACAGTTCGGCCGCAGATTGAGTACCTATCCCGGTATGCAGACAAAACGCTTCCAGGCATGCACAGCTGCAAACTCACTTCCTCTAAATGACACTACGCACGTAAAATCTTCCTACAAGTACCATGAGTACAACGCGTAGAGGCGCATTCTGCACCCTTCTGTGTGACAAAATACATGTACTGGTACAATCATTGTATTCAGCACAGCAGGCGGCATACTTGCATCCTACCTTTTCAAGGCTTTTGTCTGTCTAAGTCCTCAATTTAGGGCCAGAGCTAGAAGTGCCACAGTACATGTATACTGGAGCTAGCTAGGCCAATCTTAAAAATTAATGACATTATAATATTCCACCGCTTCAAGTATTTCAGGAACGCGCGCTCTGATGCGAGTACTGTATTGTGTATGGGAGAGAAGTCAGCATGGCCACTACAGACAGTCAATAAGTATGTAACCATCGTCCACTAATAGCACTATGCTTTCTCAAATATAGACCTGTACAGACAATCATGGACAATGCCAAGACGGCAAGAGGCCTTTATATAATTATTATGACTGTGGTACCCATCTTCCCCAGTCTTCACTCATGGTAGCCCTACGAGTACGAGTACATGACATACGGCGGTACATGTACAGTCATGTAGACTCTACAATAACTACATGTAGTACAGTCATATCCTGTCTCGCAGAGGCGTCGTCCATGGTGTTTTTACTTTTTAGCCGTTCGAACAGAAGTAACAGTTCACTCCTTCCTTATTTCATTGGAACGTTGCAACGTTCATGGATTTTCCAGTCAAGTAAGTTCATTTAGTCCTCGGATCGTACATTATTATTATTATTATTATTATTTTTTCTTATTTTGTTAGGGATTTCCCATACATAATAATTATTATAGTGCATGTGTTACAATCATCTATATAGTATATCTACTTTACACTGCTTCACAAGAGGAAATTGATCACACAACAAACAACCCTTGTATAGCCGGTGGTAACTGGTAACGCGGACGTGCAAACTTTACTTTACTTTACAAACAACCCTACTGCTGGGACGCCTAGCGTCTGTTTTTCATTGATCCTTTCGTTGGGAAACCAACATGTCCTGTCCCGCTGCGCGACTCACGGCGAAGTTCTAGTGGCGATTTGAAATTAAAATAAATCCAAATGGAAATACAGTGAGTCAAGTAACTCCCGACGGCCACACGTAGACCTACGCTCTTCTTGTCGACGGCCGGCCGTGCGGAAGCCGCGCTATCTCTCTCAGTCTCACGTTGACACGCAGTTTCGAAAGTGTTTTCACGCCTCGACGAAGATCATACTGCCATTGCTGACACATGTGCTAGTTCTGTTTCACAAGCTATCGGTAAATAATACACGTACATGTACATGTACATAAAGTCATTGCACATGTAGTTGCTAAAGTGCTCGATGCCGGCACAGTTGTTTAAAAAAATTATATTTATAGTAAACAGAAGTAAGTTTGCAATGGAACAACATGCTATTTAACTTTTAAAAGATACGTTCAGACAGGAAAGGTTAGAAAGAGGAATTTCCCTTTAGCCGGCGGAGAGGGCACAACACAATAATGTGGAGCACTATTACATACAAAAAGACACAACGGAGGTTTATAGAGTGTGTCGCACTTGTGACTTGGAGTTTCTTGCGCAATGCCTGCAAATTAGGGGTAAGCGGAATTATGCTCGGGAAATGACCAGATTATGCTCTAGAGGCTGCTCGCAGGATACTCGAGAAAACAGCCAATTATGCTAAAATGCTTCACCAAAAAGACCAAAAGAACAGATAATTGTCATGAAAAAAGGACTCAGACCATTGTCATGATTTGGAATTGAATTCGGAGAGCTTTGTGGAAGAACAAGACTATAAAATGCAAGAGGAATACCAAATTCACAAGCAACCGCCGAACTTTTGGGAGATGTCCTATAGTGGCTGCTAACAGATTTTTCCAAATCGACATGAAGTGTTATGTATGGTCCTTCAATAGCAGGTATGTACATGTACATGTATAAGCCTCATTGGGCGTCTGCCCTTGTTGTTCGAATGCCATTTTATGCTCCTTCTAAAAAAAGGACCTGATTATCATGGCCAAACATTCTGCCAGCATAATAATTATGCTTATGTTACCCCGACTGCAAACCAAGAGGTCGCGGGTTCCAGGTCCCTCACCCCGAGGTTGCCCATCTGACTGCAAATCTACACGTACCAGTACGCAAATCCCTATGACGCAGCTTACCAGGTCAAGGTGTGAGTCCTCTTCACTCATAAGGGACGAGTCGAGCAATCTGTACTCCTGGTGCCGAAAGGAGAGCTCACGCAAGTAAGGCACCTTCCCCATATCTAACCCCCCAAGACGAAGTGAATACAGTAGTACTGGTAGTCATCCTGGCCGAAGCCTGATGATCGTAGTAACACGTGAAACTCAGAGTTGCGACGCAGCTTCCAATCTCTCTTGTGTATGTAAATGTATATACGTCATAACTAGTAACTTATAGGTCCTTTTCTTGTCACAAAATCAGCTGTTAATTTTAAAAACAATAATCCATAAATCCTCGCGTGATGCAATTCCAATCACCCAGAATACCAGTGGTAACAATATCAAAAAATATTCGTTCTAGACCAAAGAGTGATAATAAATATTATTTGATAAAATTTAATAAAGATAGAAATATTTACGATACTTCTCCTACGTGACGATGTTCCACTGATGATAGTCACAAGAAAACTTTCCGAAATTGTTTCATTTTAATTGTTTATACATGGTTATGAGTGCACAATTGATATTTTTCATTGCTATTTTACTTCTCCAGACGTTCGTAAATATTTCTATCTTTATTAAATTTTATCAAATATACCACTCTTTGGTCTAGAACGAATACTTTTTGATATTACAATGAGAGTGGATAATCAACGGCTTGTCCACCAACTCTTTGACAGTGGCAACACTACTGTGTACTGTAGTCTATAGTGTAGATGTACATGTACATGTAGATCAACATTCACCCGTCGTACGGCCTTGTATGCTGAGGATATTGCTGGTTACTATTAGGCAGATTCCGCTCGAAAAGCAGTGAAATAGGGCAGAACCATACAGACTTCACGGCAGGCACTTCCTAAGAATTCTGCTCAATTTCTTTATGCACATACCAAACGTGCATGAAACATACCAGAAAAGCACTAAATTCTGCCTATTTTTCTTCCGCCATTATCGGCCAAGGCCCAAGGGCTAGGTGTGGGACCACCTCGCCGAGAGAGGGACATCACGCCCAACAACGCAGACAAGACAACAGAGAGTGGCTGATGACTTCCAGGAAACACCAAAGTGACTGTAGTGCAGGTCTACTAGTACTTTGCTATCATTGCATAATATAACAGTTATGTTTACATGTACCATGATCAGGTCTATGTGCAGTACACTCGGACGTCTCTTATCCGGGCACCTTGGGACCGGGCACTGCCCGTATCTCAGATTTGCCCGTATCTCAGGATAACTCATCTAACACGTACCATATCAGTTTTTGATGAAGTTTATTTGGCACGTATTGCACATGCTCAGGATAAAAATAAACCATTGATGAAAATGTGTGGATTACACAAGTTGGCAGTGACAAATATGCAATTGTGCATACGAAAATAGGTTCAAAATCCCCAAACTCGAAGCATTTTGCCATAGGAACTCAAGCTGAAGGTGGCCGGTAGAGAGACGTGCCCGTATCTGAGGCGTCCGGATAAGAGACGTTTGAGTGTACACTGCAAGAGCTAGACTACTAGTGTGTATCTGCTGCTGCTACTGCTGCTGCTGCTGCTGTGCTAGATAGTAATCTAGTGATGTACATGTACAATATGTACTTCAGTAGTCTCAACTAAGAAAATATTGTTTGGACATCACGCCAAGAGTCCTTGTCAGTTCACAACACAAGCCCCCTTCTATTTCTAGCATGTAGTCTGGTGTGGATACTGCTTTCTTAAAGATGTGAATTGTTATCATGGCTTATTCCAACCATGATAACAAATAATATTATGGTGACTGCATATCAGGGCATTTCAAGTGCAAGAAATACCTGCAATGGAGTTTGGGAGTTCAGAAACGTTTTGACTGCATATCTTTCTATCTATTCCAATCATGTCAGGACAAACGAGATAATGTTATTAGGAAACAATCACAGTATGAATGCGCAGTCAATCACCGATCCTTATCAATTATTTCCATTCATTGCATGTTTATGTCACAACTACATGTACGAGTATGTACATCATTGTATGTATGTACATGTATGTATGTCCAATGTCAACAGGGACCGGTCTACATGTACATGTACCATAATGGGCCACAGAGGGCCATCCACCATCATGTCTGGCGTAGACTACTACTTTGTACTGTAGCAGTAGTAGGTATACGTCAAAGTCAAACGAAACCAGGAGCAAAAAGTCACCATGACCAGTTTATTGTTTATTGTTTACTACTAGTACAATCATGTACATTGTACTAGTGACCACGAATGGGTAGGTCTACAGTGGACTCCACCTTTTGCTATCTTGCAACTAGCTCCTTGTGTTTGCAATGCACATTGTGCACAGTAGACGAACCTGTTTTTGTTTTTAGAGCGACTATCGCCGTTTATCCAGACTCCAGTTTTGCAGCTTGTCACAATGTCAGCTGGGATTCGGAGCTCAGCTGTCCACCTCGTCAACTACTACACTGACTACCAGGACATATCTACTAGTACATGTACTAGCATACTCTACCACTACTACTACTAGTGTTCCAAACTCTTTGAAGTAAAACTAAACGACAGTTATTGTTACGTAAAAGCTTTACTTTCCACACAATGCCCATACAGTAGAATCATGATGACGACCTATCAATATTGTACATCTACATTCTGTTAGCAGTATCTTCCATTTACGAACATACGAGAGCAACGACGCGACCAGTGAAAAACAAGAGAGAGTAGAGTGCGCACATCCGCGTTACCACCGGCTCTCTACAGCACATTCATTTATGTTCATACTGGTGTTGAGAAACACAATCAGGTTAGGACGTTTCGCGAGTGCCAGGCCACCGCCATGCAATTTGCCTGTCTCGCCAATGTCAAGAAAAAGACAGAAAGAGAACCAAAGCAGCAGTCTAAGCTAAGCGCGGACACTACGGCACTATCATCGATCGTTCGCCAACTGGCGGAGCACGGTTTTCACCACACGCAATGCCCGAGCGAACGAACGCGACATTTCGCACACAGCACAAATATCCCCCGCTTCTAATTCTTTCCAGAATGAATGCACAAGATGATACTGTGAACACACGAAAATCCAACACACCCCACCCCAATCACACCTAGACGCTACTCGTAACATACTACTCGCAGTAGTCATAAAGTCCTGAGTTACTATCGTGTAGCAGCACACATTTTACATTCATCACCACACACAATCTGCTCCTAAATTATTAGACCTCATCCATCACAAGACCGAGCGACAGGCACGCACACGCACTGGTTTGCGGAACACGCTACACTTCTACACTTCAGCGCAGCAAGCGTCCTTACCCGTTCGTGGTCCAGTGCGAGCCAAGCCTTCCCAACGCCGTTGCCTGCCGATTACAGCGCAAACCTCCGCCAGGACGTAGAGATCTAGTACTACTGACTCTGTATCAGCACAGAAGGATGTGCGCTGCTGGATAGTGCAGGATCAGATCCGGCGGCTGTGCGAGCAAGTACGAAGTAGATCTACTAGGAACGTTCTGCCAGCACTACATCATAGTGACTGACCAGGGGAAATAGAACTGATAACTCGCAGACGCCTCCTGCCTAGGATGTGTCTGAAGAAGTCGTCCCAGTTTTTGCGGGCGCCTTTGCTCCAGGGATATGAATCATAATGATCCCTCTCTGCTCTCTCTCTCTCTCACTCTCGTATCGCTCGTGTCAGAAAAAGCGACTCTGATGAATGCCTTCCGCTGTCACAGCATTCCTATGCACTTCAATCATACTTCATAGCTCTGGCCGGCGTAGATCTACGAGCACAAGCGCAAAAAAACTCAGGATAGGAGATCTGTAGTACTAGTAGTAGTGATGCCATTGTGCAGTAGTAAAACTGACTGTACTTGACTAGTCAGTACATGTACTAAAAAGTAAAATGTTTTGACTTTTGTACTTGGTACTGAGGTCTACTAGTACTAGTACTACTAGACTAGTAGTACTAGTACTAGACCGCAGTACATGCAGTAGGCTTTTTTGTAGTCATAACACTACACTCTACACTCTACACTCACGACTAGACTAGTCTACACGACTACAGATAGCTAGCCCAGGCCAGCAGTCAGCACGTCTACAAAAATACATAACACTGTAGCTGTAGCATACGATTATTATTACGAGTACACCGCGAAGACTGCAAAAATAAAATTTAAATAGAAGTCTGGCCACCAAGCGGCCCATGCCATGCGCCATGGCCGGTCAACAGCATAGCAGGGAGTCGTGAAATCTTCCCTACCCTTGCCAACACTGCCACCAGACCTGGGCATGCATGGCATGCGCACGTGCGGACAAAAAATGACAAAAATAAAACTACTAGTACTAGTACTAGTACTAGTACAGTCGTCCCTCTCTAATCCGGCACTTTTAAATAATTATAATCCAGCACCCTCGATAAACCAGCACAATTTTCAGTAGCCAAAATGTCCTCTTCATGCACATTGCAGCAGTAAATCAGATTTGTTAATCCAGCACCCTCCCTAATCCAGCAGATTTCCGTGGCACAAATGGTGCCGGATTGTAGAGGGACCACTGTAGTAGATCTACTACCGTCTGTGTAATACTAATAGTCTGCACGTGTGTGATCTGTACATGCGGTACTGGTAGTCCGGTATTCTGTACAGACTCGTACTCACTCAGTGATTCTTGGACGTGACGTCTGCAGAGACTTCACACCGCGGTCAGCCCTTTTGTACATATCCTTGACCTTGTGTGAAGTGGGCTATGTACCGTGGAATTTCGCGCCCTGGCGCGAAAACTAGGGCGATCAATGCCAGGCCGGCAGTCGTTCTACTTCTAGTCCTTCCCTGGCCTGGCCAAACACTGTACAGAGATCCCGGAATCCAGCATGCATTGTACATGTACATGTACAATCATGTACATCAGGGAGTCGTACTCAAACTAGTTTGAGTACGACTCCCTGTTTGAGTACGACTCCCTGATGTACATGTATGGTGTTCCCATAGTGATCGTGACACGTGACTCAAAACTTTGTGTCGCGTCGGAGGAAGATAAAACAAAATTGCATGTCGCTCTCAAAACCAACGCAACGAAGGCCTTTCGTCTGAAAAGTTGTCGTTCTCCTGGCGCCTTGCGGCAAGGCCCTTGCCTCAAGGGAGTCGAGATTCGTATCTTGCTGCTTGCCTTCACAAATTCTACTTTCCTCGTTGTGGAGTACGCCTGGACAAAAGAACTGGCAAGCGAATCGTGTTTGGTCCCATTGACAATTGCAAGTGGATTGGCATTAATGGCAAAGCAATTTGTGTTCGCACTTTCAGCAGAGCAGTAGCAGCTGCTGCGAAGAAGTTTTACTTTCGCCATTGGTTTCGGACAGCAGAAGGGTCAGGCTGAAAGCGATGGCGATACGTCCATGACAACCAGTCCACGCCCAATGGGGCACGTCCTGGGTTGATGTCCAAGAAAGACCGTCCAAGGCCCAGTTTTACCCCAAGTGTGTCTGGAACCTGAAGCGTCAAAATAGCGAGTACATGTCTTGGTTGGTCAGTTATCGCCCAAACTACGTACATGTACATTGTACATGTAGGCATTGGCGGGTTCTGCTCGAAAAGCAGTGAAACTGGCAGAACCATACAAACCTTATGGCGGGCAATTCCTCGAATTCTGCTCCGTTTCTTTATCCACATACCGAACATGCATGAAACTTACCAGAAAAAGTACCGAATTCTGCCAATTGTTCTGCCAATTTTTCTGCCGGCACTATCCGCAGAGGCCTAATCAGTTATGTCTTCGGAAAATTGTGGTCACATTGCTGTCTGAAGATCGGTTAAAACCGTGAAACTCAGAGTTACAACATAAACGATTCTTCTCAAGTGTATGTACATACATGTACATGTATGTACATGTACGTGGTGAAGCCATGACATGTCGTTCCGGCTGAGAATGTAAAAATAATCAGGTGACCTTTGCCCTGCTCAGTACATGCATGTAGAAGAGAGTGCCTTGCCCGCGGCCTTGTCCCTCGCTTGGTGCTGCGCTGTCTTGACCAAGTAGCACTTATGTTCTGGCGTTATCCACATCGGTCCTATTGTGCTAGAGTATTTCATGCTGAGTGGAATTCCGGATCGATGCGTTGGTGGCACTGGGCGTGTAGGGCCTAGGGTGCAGCACGGACGCGGGTTTTGCAGTTGCTACCTACATGTACAGTACAGTCATGTACATGACATAGTTAACCTGTGCATGCACTAGCACTCAGTGTCCCACAGTTACTATCACGTGTTGTTGATTCTACATTGTATTGGGATTCGATGGCCAAAACGGACAAATTTTGTGATTGAAGGAATATCCAATAAAAATGAGATGAATCACTATTTCTGTAGATCTACAATCATTATTTAATAATTTACACACGCACAATGTCAATACGCACACTGTACATGTATGCACACTGTACAACCATGAGTCAGCCATGTTCATGACAATGTCATTGTCCCATACTCAATAATTACTCATACTCCTACTCCTGCCCATCGCTGAACACACTAATTTTAGCCTGGTCTACACCACACAGCTGGTTGACGTGGTCACTGTCTACATGACACCCTAAAGGTCGTCATTTTAAAGGGGCCACAGCTCTAGCGGGGATTTACAGGTACAATGTAGGTCGGGTCCTCCCGACTCCTCCGAAGATGCAGTACCTCCCACTGCTCCTCTAGCTCTGCTGGTGGGCTGTTCACGGAACGGGCCACCATGTCCGCCGATACGACCGTCTTGGGGGGTGCAGATACATTCTAACCTGTACTTTCCACATGTTTGTTTGTTTGTTTGTTTTTTTGTTTGTTTGTTTGTTTAGCTTTATTTTACTTCACCAGAAGCACAGGCAAAGTCTGCCTTCCCACTGGGCGTATTGCCACAGCTCTAGCAAAATGATGAAGGTGGTGATATACATGTACAAGTAAGAAAAGGAGGAAGAGGAAAATACAATCATGAACGCAGCACAAAGAGAAGACGGAAACAAATCAATGAGGGAGTACTACAAGTAACGAATTGGAATTTGATGAATTTTTCATGAAAATAATGCAACGGATCCAAAGGTTCCAGGGTTGAGGGAATGTTGGCAGTTATGCGTCTTTGAGATCTAGGAGGGGGTAAGAGAGTTTAAGATATGTATGTACATGTTGTAAGTCTTGCGCAAAGGTCAGTGCATGCTGGTGCTGTTGTTGCGGTGCATGCTCTCTGGCCTTGCGAGCAGGAGCAGTGCCCCCCAAGCCGTCGCGAATGTTGAAAGTACAGTTGAAACCGCGCTCATGCCGGTCTCAAAGCCGCCTCTCTTCCCGTCACCGCCGGTGTAGCAGATTGAAGTGCATGCCTTTCCCTAAAAAAGGCTAAATGCAGTAGGGATGTTGCGAACACTCGCTTATTCGACTCGATAATTTATTTGAAATACCCATACGGTCAATCGCATGTACGTGTGTCATGTAGCATGCACTGTTGCCCACTACGATCATCATGGACATGTACTATGTAGGCGCAGAATCTGAAAGTATTGCTCCTACACTACAGTCCAAGGCAGAGAAATCGGATTATCCAACCTTATCATGAGTGCACATAATCATTGACTACCGTAGTAGCGCCACGTTAACACTACGACTAGTACTAGGGCTGCGCATGGACTGTCACCGCCAGGATTCGAACCAGGGACCTGCACTCCCTTACTACTCTATGTCATCCCAGCAGAGACCGTTCAACAAAGTTACATGCTCCTCTCAGTCACAACCCCTGTAATTCTACATACTAGCAGACGCAGATCTGCCCGTTTGGTTTGCGAATTTAAACTATTACACAACAACAACCTGTTGTAATCTGGTGGCATGTGGTGCGAGTCCTGGGAGGCTGGGACTTACATTGTACATGTATGCGAGTGAAACCAGTCTAGGACGACTGCTCAAGGGACCTTCAAAATGTGGTCTCTGTTGCCCGGTGGTCTCCTTATCCAGGGTCGTTTGACTGTACATACAATGATACATATGGCATCCCTTCTTCCTGGTAGCAGTGGTCTTCTGGGGCAGGTGGTCGCCTTATCAGAGTGGTCGCCTTGACAGGTTTTACTGTAGGTTCTTTCAATAGTATCTGATCGTATAGTAGATGACACAACTAAGCGAATATTAATATTTTATCCCTCATCCAATCCACTATTGAATACGCCAGCAACTCGTATGCTCACTGTCTGACACCATCTTTACACTCTCGCCTTGTTGCTTTAAGTCATATCAGCATGAAAAAGGTTTTTGGTCTCCCTCGCCGTACGCCGACTGTCTTTGTTTTGCGGCACGCTAAGTTATACTCCCTCGAATCTCGTCTCAACTTGAGGCTTGTTATTTTTGTTTCCCCGGGGGCGCTGTATTCATAAGCTAACAAGTCCTCTTCTTTCCTCAATGTTCACCCTCCAGTCGTCTGCTACTTGCACCGAGAGGCGCACTAGAGGGCAATCATTCTCTTCACTTTCTTTGCCCGCTGCTACCACTAGATATGGCATGTTCTCTATTTCTTTCCTTGGCGCTGATAGGTGGAATTCTCTGCCTGTCTCGTGTCGTCAGGTGGAGCATCTATCCGTTTTTGTTTCGCTCTGTAAAGAGCACTTAGGGTTCCCTGTAACACAGAACAATATTTTTAAGCTCCATGAATGCATGATGATCCATAAGGAAGATGTAGTGACTCTTTCATGTACCGGTGGTTAGGTGGTCAGCGCTTCCAGCTGATTTCTTTACTGCTTCATTCTATACATGTACAAGTGTTGCGACTTGCAATCCATGCGTTCAACTATTTTTACCCTCATCGTCCCCTCTCCCTTTCCCCATTGTACCACTGTTGCGTTGAGAGTGACTAGCCGAACTGATCACATGCAGTCAACTTGAGGTTACACTACAGCATAATGCCGTGAACAACAATACGGACATGTGTGGCAACTACCCTTGCTAGATGCCGTCCAAAATGCGCAAACAGTTGATGAGGCCTGGTCATTGTGGCGCACAGCGCTGGAAGACTCTGTATCGTTGTTTGTTCCCGTTGTCCGGAGAAGCACATTTCCATCGAACAAGCCTTGGTACTCTGCTGTTCACCATCGTCAGAGGCGGCTTCGGGATCGCCTCTTCGCCAAGGCCAAACGTCTCGGATCTACAGATAGTTGGATAGCGTATAGACTCTCACGTAACTGTCTTACTTCCTTGCTCCGGAAGGCGAAACGCCATTATCACGAGAGGATGGCGAGAGACATGGCTCAGCATCATGGAACTCGTACATGGTGGCGCAAAGCAAAGATCCTTTGTAATGTGAATCGCCCGTCTCCGGTTATCCCTGACTTCTACCATGACAACCAAGCCTACCCAGCCACGAGTAATACGGAAAAGACGAATCTCCTAGCCAAAGAGTTTGCGAGCTACAGCCAGGCGCCACTGCTAACACCTGACCTGCACTCAGCTGGTATTTTAACACCCACGTCCACTGTGAAGTTCTCCATACAACCATTCTCTGTGCAGTCCGTATTTGACACGCTATCCAGACTTCCCATTCAACGTAAAACCACTGGACTGCTGAACAATCGCATCCTCCGTGAAACAGCTGAGGGCACGTCACAGTCTCTTTCCGCCCTTTTCAACCGCTGCTTGCTGTCCAGTACTCAGCCCAGGGAGTGGAAATCTGCCGTTGTTGTAACTGTGTTCAAGGGAAAAGGTAATCCTTCTCACCCAGTCAATTACCGTCCTATATCGCTGTTAAATGCAGTTGCCAAATTGTATGAGTCTATGATTAGCCGTCAGTTTTACTCGTTTGTTGAGAGCCATAAAATTATCAGTTCCAGCCAGTTTGGCTTTTGTCGAAAGAGGTCAACAGTTGACCAATTGGTACAGCTTACCTCAATTGTTTCGCGTGCATTTGACTCTAAGTCTTCTTGTGACCAGCTGTTCCTTGATTTTTCTAAGGCCTTTGACAGAGTTAGTCATCATTTAGTTATTCAATCTGTTTCAGGTTGGTGTTCTCTTTCTGCCTGTTCTTGGGTGAAGGACTTCATCAGTGATCGTAGTATTTGCGTTCGCATTGGCCAAACTCTTTCTGACCCTTTGCCCATCACCGCTGGCGTACCCCAAGGTTCCCATCTCGGCCCGCTTCTTTTTAACCTGTGCATCAACTCCTTTCCTGATGCCCCTGCTTCTAGTACCCTATCCCTTTTTGCTGATGACTCTAATTTAATTCTTGTTTCTCCAGCAAACACCTCACTTCCTATCCATCATGCATTGCTCCAGACTGACATTGATAAGTGTTGTCAATGGTCATCAGCTACTGCCATGACGTTTAACACCAGTAAATGCGTCCACCTACCCTTTCAAAAATATGCATTAGCCCCCGGCCCGTCATCCCCCTTGACAATGAACGGTGTGCCTATTCAGAAAGGTGATAGCCACTGTCATCTCGGCGTGACTATCACTCCTTCACTAAATTTTTCTGACCATATAAAATCTATCACCCATAAGTTTCGCAGTCGTGTTTTTCTGTTGCGCCATATGGCCCATTTCCTTTCTGCTTCAACCGTGAATTTGCTCTACAAGTGTTACGTACGACCACTGTTAGAATACGCAGTCCCTGTCTGGTCATTCGCCGTATCCCATTCAGATTCGCTTACGTTAGACCGACTGCAAGCCGTTGCTGCTCGTTCATATCTGCTTTGTAAGACCCGGCACCCTCCTGAGTGGGAAACCCCGAAGCAGATTCTTAATCGTACTTGTGACTGGTCATCCCTGAAGTGGCGTCGTCAGATTCTGTCCTTGCTGTATTTTCATCATGTCTTTTACCAGTTTCCGTCTTTGCTAATTCGTTTCAAATTCAATGTATCCCTTAGTTGTCGTCACCCGTCCTCTATAGTTTTACCTCGTTCTGGCGCCCATTTCCTTAAATCCCCTCTCTTCAGTTTATCTGTGGAATGGAACAAACTTCCAGAACACATCCGCTGCGTTCAGTCCTCTGTCAATTTTCGCATTGCTCTAAAGGCTCATTACTCTCAGCATAGATATTCTCTGACTGGAATTCCGAACTTTTCCGTTTGAGAAATTTTTTTCCTTGAAATTAATCCTTGCTGGGTTTTTTTTCATCTAAATGTCCCGCTATTATCTGCAGAGGTGATTTCTTCCCTCGTCGATTTCTTTCCTGCTTTTATACCTCGATATTTAGGTACTTGTTTCCCTTCTTCCCATGCTTCATCTTCCACTCTCCTCTCCCCATTTCCCCATTTTTCTTGCGATATTTATGTGGGAGACTTCCGTGATAAGCATCCATTTGCTTTTGGAGAATCCTTTTAAATAAATACAATACAATACAATACATTCGTGTGCCAGTTGGAAGTGGCTCAAACATGTTTCAACCATGCGTATGCATGCGTGCGTGCATGCAAGATGGAGGCGAGGAAGCGTAACTAAAAGTACACGTATACATGTACTATACATGTACTATACATGTATAGTACATGTACTATACATGTACTATACATGTACTATACATGTACTATACATGTACTATACATGTATAGTACATGTATAGTACATGTATACGTGTACTTTTAGTTACGCTTCCTCGCCTCCATAACATGTACTATACATGTACTATACATGTACTATACATGTACTATACATGTTTCTCTTCCAGCTGACATTCGC
This sequence comes from Sycon ciliatum, assembly GCF_964019385.1. Taxonomy (NCBI): domain Eukaryota; kingdom Metazoa; phylum Porifera; class Calcarea; order Leucosolenida; family Sycettidae; genus Sycon; species Sycon ciliatum. The sequence goes on along the minus strand of NC_088654.1, from coordinate 17,777,762 downwards.
TCTTGCTCCTCGCTTTCACTATTCCGCAAATCTAGACATGTACATGTACGTGACCACATAGGGTACCCTGTAAAAAGGCCTTAGGCCTGTGGGGATTGCATTCAACATTAAATAATAATAATAATAATTTTTATTTATTTATTTATTTATTCAACATCTCCTGGCCCGTCCGAAGACTGCCAATAAACATGAGAGGTCAGGTGATAGCCAACCACGGCAAGCTAAAAGGGAGAAAAAGAAAGATGCTGTCAGAGAGGGAAAGGAGATAGGGAGAGAAAAAGAAAGGGAGGCACATTAGTAATTTGATAACCGCAATCAGTAATACAAGCTGGATCGACATTTGTGTACACTGTATTCATGTATTGTAAAACTGTGGAGACAATGTGCAATAAAACGATGAAAAATGTGAAGAAATTGTGTAGAGAAAGAAAGGGATTCAAACAAGTTTTCGTACAACACTCATCAGGAATCTTCGTTGTACAAAAGGACACTGAAAACAAAATTGAACTATTATAGAAAATCTAAGTTAGAGAAATAACACTATTATTATTATTTTTTTTTCTTATTTTGTTAGGGATTTCCCAACAGGCAATGTTGCCTTTTTACTGGGAACCCTAAATGAGACTTTGTGTGAGCGCGAAACAAAGCAGGCGACTCGGCCAGGCGACAAGATGGAGGCAGCGCATTCCATCTGTCGGCACCAAGATACGCAATGGAATGGAAACCATACCGGGAGTGGCAGGCAGGCAAGACAAGAGCAGCTATAGCTTGGCCCCGGGTTGTGGCAGCAGAATGTGGGCCAGTGCAGCGGGGAGTGAATAGGAGGCTGAGAAGTGGGCTAGATAAACCATGCAGACAGCGAAAGACAAAGACGTATCGCTTGAAATTTAAGCGTTGCTCTAGTGTGTAGATCTTGGTGTAAGCGTACAGTGTCTCAGTGGGAGTTCTGCGGTCAAGGGCAAATATTCTTTTAAGACTAGTACGGCTGGCTGTGATCAGCTGGTTGTATGAACGGTGAGATAGACAGTTAATGTAGGCAGAGCTAGCATACTCAAGGGTGGATTGAATAATAGATAGATAGAAAAGACGACGCGCTCTGTGGTTCAGGTTCTGCCTGGCATGCTTGTAGGCTCCGACCTTCTGCTTGACGGCAATGCAAACTCGCTCTACTTGAGCATCGAATGCCAAGTGCTCATCCACAATGAGGCCCAGGTATTTGGCTGTGTGCGCAGGATAGAGAGTGGAGTTGCGGCATGATATGGACACAGTGGTGGGTAAGGGACTAGTTAGCCGACGTAATAGCAGAAATTGTGTCTTATCAGGGTTGAGAACCAGTCCCTTCCCTGTAATGTAGCTGTCCAGAGCAGCAAGGTCCGCAGTGAGACGCTCCAACACAGTATCACAGTCACTATGCCGGACATAAAATGCAATATCATCGGCATATTCCTGGTCTTGGCTAAACTTAAAACAGGGTGTTATGTCGCGAATGTAGATACAAAACAAGACTGGGCCCAGAACGGAGCCTTGGGGCACTCCTCGGGAGCATGGGCGTGACTGTCCAAGTTCCTGACCAACTCTAACAGTTTGTATTCTGTCAGACAGGTAGCTACAAAACCAGTTCAAGGCAACATCTCTGATGCCTGTGTCATGTAGACTCTGGATGAGGGCGGAGTGTGCCACCCTGTCAAAAGCTTTGCTCATGTCAGCGAAGATGACACCACAGTATTCGTTGCTATCCAATGCAGAAAGCCATCTATTCACAGCTAGAGTCAAGCAGTCTTCGCAAGAGTGGTTGCGACGGTATGCAAATTGAGAGTCTGGTACGTGTTCAATGCCATTATCTGCGAAGAATTTCATTATCTGGTCCAGTACTATTCTTTCTAATACCTTGGCACATATAGGCAGCAGCGAAACTGGGCGGTAGTTTGCCGCCAGATCAGGGTCTCCAGATTTCATAAGTGGACTTATGATAGCTTGCTTAAAGACGGTGGGGACATTACCAGTTTGGAGGGACTCGTTCACTATGTCCGTGAGGTACTCAGCAATAGCATCTCCACCATTCTTCAGTATGGATGGTAGCACGTTGTCTGGACCTGGTGATTTGCACAAATTAAGAGACTTCAGAATATCAGACACGTGTTGTACTGTCACTGGTTGGAAATTCGTGAGATGAGGTAGCTGCTCATTGTCTTCAGGTGGAATTTGTAGAACCCCAGGCCTGTTGGTGTCTTGAACAATGGCCGCAAACGTATCAGTCAGCGACGAAATTGATGCAGTGGGCTAGTTCCGGGTGGGTCTACGACCAGTCATGCCGTTAAGCAGACGCCACTGCCCTCTTGGGTCATTCCTTAGATCCTGGAATTTCTTGATTAAAAACTGTGACTTCAGTTGTCTGTTCAAGCGCTTTCCTTGACGCCTGGCTGCACGATACCTTTGCTGAGTCGTCTGGCCTACGCTGAAGCTGTCGATGTAAGTTCCTCCGTGTATGGTGCAGCTGCTGCAGTTCAGCAGTTGTCCAAGAATGAGGTATAGGTTTAGGACAGATTGGGTATCTGACTAGCTACACTGGAGCATGACGGTTAGTAAGGTCAGCTAGTGATGTCAGGAAAGTTTCGGCTTGAAGATCAATAGTTGCATCGTTGTAATTGACTGCCAGAAGTGCTCGGGCGTCCTCCTTGAACTTTCGGAAGTCGATTGCGGCAATACCAGGTTTTCTAATACTGCGATAGGCGTGCTTTTGAATGCGGTGCCAGCTGTGGAGATGGAGGTCAAACACTACGAGGTGATGGTCACTAAGGTCGTCCACGGCAGTGACTGAGGGCTGCTCATGGCAAAGCCCAGCTTCCAGTAGAACCAGGTCCAGGCACGTGTTCGATGGTAGCCGTGTTGGTACTGTGATGATATTGTGCAGACAGTGCTCTGCACAGAGTTGGTTGAGGTACTTGAGTTGAGGAGAGTGAGGCGGGATAGCATTCGTGTTAAAATCTCCCAGGATAATTCGCTTACTCTTTGGCACTGGCTGACTAAGAACAACAGCAGTGAAATTTACAAGTGTGAATTTTAACTTTAGTACAACGAAGATTCCTGATGAGTGTTGTACGAAAACTTGTTTGAATCCCTTTCTTTCTCTACACAATTTCTTCACATTTTCATCGTTTTATTGCACATTGTCTCCACAGTTTTACAATACATGAATACAGTGTACACAAATGTCGATCCAGCTTGTATTACTGATTGCGGTTATCAAATTGTTGTCTCCTCGCCGTTTGTTCAAATAATAATAACAATAATGTACTATGTCTCACCGTCCAGGAGCGACACTGACTCACGCTGCTATCTGGTGTTCACGAGGTGTTTATCGCGCTGGAAGCGGAGCGTCTCTTTCTTACAAATCATCGCCGAAGTCGCAACCACTACTTCGTACTGTTGTGCCCAGCGCGGGCTTGCGACTAGTTGGTTTGGAGGTGACAGCGTTGCGAATGACCGAGGGTCCTCGACGTCCGTCTCACCGTCCAGGAGCGACACTGACTCACGCTGCTATCTGGTGTTCACGAGGTGTTTATCGCGCTGGAAGCGGAGCGTCTCTGTAAGTTTGTATCCCTGGTGATGTTTGTGCCTGGAGAGCACTATATAAGTGGTGCTCTTCAGGCACAATCTTCCTCAGCCTACTCAAGCTCAACTGATGAGGGGTGAATTCCCCGAAACACTGTGTATTGAGCAGGGAGTGGTGCTTTCTTGCAGGTTCGCCGAGTCGAAGGTTCGATGGACTTCTCGTGTGCTCTGGATGGCAGTCGTGAGTCAGTCAAGTGTCAAGTTCTTACAAATCATCGCTGAAGTCGCAACCACTACTTCGTACTGTTGTCCCCAGCGCGGGCTTGCGACTAGTTGGCTTGGAGGTGACAGCGTTGCGAATGACCGAGGGTCCTCGACGTCTGTCTCACCGTCCAGGAGCGACACTGACTCACGCTGCTATCTGGTGTTCACGAGGTATTTATCGCGCTGGAAGCGGAGCGTCTCTGTAAGTTTGTATCCCTGGTGATGTTTGTGCCTGGAGAGCACTATATAAGTGGTGCTCTTCAGGCACAATCTTCCTCAGCCCACTCAAGCTCAACTGATGAGGGGTGAATTCCCCGAAACACTGTGTATTGAGCAGGGAGTGGTGCTTTCTTGCAGGTTTGCCGAGTCGAAGGTTCGATGGACTTCTCGTGTGCTCTGGATGGCAGTCGTGAGTCAGTCAAGTGTCAAGTAAAGTCGGCGGAATAGCGCGAGCTCCGGTGTGGGGAGCAAACCTTTCTTACAAATCATCGCCGAAGTCGCAACCACTACTTCATACTGTTGTGCCCAGCGCGGGCTTGCGACTAGTTGGCTTGGAGGTGACAGCGTTGCGAATGACCGAGGGTCCTCGACGTCTGTCTCACCGTCCAGGAGCGACACTGACTCACGCTGCTATCTGGTGTTCACGAGGTGTTTATCGCGCTGGAAGCGGAGCGTCTCTGTAAGTTTGTATCCCTGGTGATGTTTGTGCCTGGAGAGCACTATATAAGTGGTGCTCTTCAGGCACAATCTTCCTCAGCCTACTCAAGCTCAACTGATGAGGGGTGAATTCCCCGAAACACTATGTATTGAGCAGGGAGTGGTGCTTTCTTGCGGGTTTGCCGAGTCGAAGGTTCGATGGACTTCTCGTGTGCTCTGGATGGCAGTCGTGAGTCAGTCAAGTGTCAAGTAAAGTCGGCGGAATAGCGCGAGCTCCAGTGTGGGGAGCAAACTGCTGGGGCACTTCCATAGTCCCATCTGCTTACGCTCGGTACTTAGGAATACTGGTTGACGAACATCTGTCTTTCTCAACCCAAGTGGATGCAGTATGTGCAAATGTCAATAGGAAGGTCGGAGCGTTTGTCCATGCAAAGCAGAATATCAGCATTTTTGGCAAACGACTTTTCTATTTATCGATCATTCAGTCCACATTTGAGTTTGGCAGCACTGCATATATTCATTGCTTATCACAAGCCCTATATGACAAGCTTCTTACTGCCAGCCGCGTAGCATTAAAGAGAATATTTTCGTTGGATAGAATGACTCCCACCACTCTTCTATACAGTCATACTAACTTGTACGCCCTTGAGAAACGCCTCAACTTAAAAACCTATGTATTTGTTTACCGCTGCCTGAATGGACTTGCTAGTCCTCTTCTGCGAGACCGCTTTACCTTGCGCGCCCATGGTGCTCGCACTGCAGCCACCACCCGTGGTCAAGTCTCTGCTTCTCTTGTTCTGCCCCCGCTAACACCCGATATGGCTTTAGTGCAATTTCTTATTTGGGCGCTGCCAGGTGGAATACACTTCCACCGGCTTGCCGCATGTCTAGTTCACCAGCTGAATTTCGCTCATCCATCAAATTATACCTAGGGTTCCCTGTAAAAAGGCGCTGACGCCTGTTGGGAATTCCCTAGTAAAAGAAGAATAAATAATAATAATAATAATAATTAAAAATTCGACGAGGAGACAATAATTTTAATATGGCAATAAGTAGGACGAGCTGAAGCGACATGTGGACTACTTTATTAACAATGTAAGCGATGGAGACGATGCAAGAAACAATCTAAAGGGTAAATAAAATACATGTAAGAAGAAAAAGGGCAATGGAAAAAGAGATGATTCGAACAAGTTTTCGTACAACACTCTTCAGGAATCACCGTTGTACTAAAGAACAAAATGAGAACAAAGGAAATAATATAGCAATCAAGGTAGGGTGACACCTTGATTGACCTTGATTGCTATATTATTTCCTTTGTTCTCATTTTGTTCTTTAGTACAACGGTGATTCCTGAAGAGTGTTGTACGAAAACTTGTTCGAATCATCTCTTTTTCCATTGCCCTTTTTCTTCTTACATGTATTTTATTTACCCTTTAGATTGTTTCTTGCATCGTCTCCATCGCTTACATTGTTAATAAAGTAGTCCACATGTCGCTTCAGCTCGTCCTACTTATTGCCATATTAAAATAATAATAATAATAATAATAAAACCAAAAGGCGACGAGGAGACAATAACTTTATTTAATGCGATTAATAGTATAAGTGAAGCGGACATTACAAAATGATGAATGAGAATACATGTATCTAAAATGGCTGTTCCTAATCGATTTTCTTGAGACTATCATCAGGGAAAAATTCGTCGAACAATAGAGGCTATACGGAGAAACAAACTACTTACATGTATAGGTTATCGGATAGTGGGAAGTATACAAGGTGAGGTGTGAAAAAAAAAACTAAAGTGGGAGAGAAGACGAAAGAAATTAGAAGAAAAGATGTGAGAGTGTTCCGACGGTGTGAGCTACTACAAAATGTGAGTGAAATGAAGGCGTGGAAGCAGGTGAATGTGATAGAGTGAGGAACTGTGAGGTGTACCTGCTTCCACGCCTTCATTTCACTCACCTTTTGTAGTAGCTCACACCGTCGGAACACTCTCACATCTTTTCTTCTAATTTCTTTCGTCTTCTCTCCCACTTTAGTTTTTTTGTTTTTTTTTCACACCTCACCTTGTATACTTCCCACTATCCGATAACCTATAAGTAGTTTGTTTCTCCGTATAGCCTCTATTGTTCGACGAATTTTTCCCTGATGATAGTCTCAAGAAAATCGATTAGGAACAACCATTTTAGATACATGTATTCTCATTCATCATTTTGTAATGTCCGCTTCACTTATACTATTAATCGCATTAATAAAAATAATAAAACCTTTCTTACAAATGTACTATACATGTACAGTAAAACCTGTCAAGGCGACCACCTGTCCAAGAAGACCACTGAAACCAGGATCAAGGGATCCTTTTCCAGTCAAATGACCCTGGATAAGGCGACCACCTGTCCAAGAAGACCACTGAAACCAGGATCAAGGGATCCTTTTTCCAGTCAAATGACCCTGGATAAGGAGACCACCTGGTAACAGAGGCCACATTTTGAAGGTCCCTTGAGCGGTCGTCTTAGACAGGTTTCACTGTACATGTTGTACCAATGTCCACGCATAGTGCCATACATGGAGAGTATGTCGACAGCTGGCCGACGAGGGTTCTATGATCGAACGCAGTACAAACTGCAGGAGTCAGGGTGCCTACGGGGCCCTCCAGCACACCGATCTTGTGCATCAGCGCCGTCCGGAGGGCCGAGGCCAGAGTGCCCACTGTCCCTTGCCGGTGCGGCGCAGCAACGTTCGGGGCCTTTCGGGGTGAAGGTCCTCCTCTTCTTGCCGTGCGCATATCAGTATACTGACAGGATCTAGGAATGGGCTGGTCGCCGGCTGTACTGGCGCATGGCACATAAGTGTGCAGCGCTGGCGGGTGGATGGACGACCGTAGCTGCTGCAGCCAAGTACTAGAAGTAGTCCACAGAGGGAGCACGGTGCAGGGAGGGCGTCGCACTGTCCAGACCAGGGAGTCGTAGCTCTGCATGCTACAGGTCCCCGCCCGCGCACAGAAGCACAAAAACTCCTCCAAGCACCAATGGTGATCTTCGCCTTCTCGCACACGCCCCAATTCCGATCTCGCACGGCTCCAATGCAATAGTACACGGCTAATTGTTATCAATACTGCAACAACGTTAGATAGTATAATGCTGTTCACATTGGCACTTACCAATGCTGGTAGGTCAATTTATTTATTTTATTTATTTCACTCAACTCGTGGTTCATGACCAATTGGCACGCAAAGTGCGAGAGAGGGGTGAATCAATGCAGAACGTATTCCGGAGCTCTGTGGACTCAATGTTCTGAGGTAAAGTGGCTGCAGAAATTGTGTTGAAACGCAAGTGTACTTGAACGACGACGATGGTGATGAAGGCTTGTTCTTTTTCTATTGGATCTTAGGTGACAGTGTTCACAATACGCACTCTGGTCACTTCGATTCACACGGGAAAACCTCAACGAGAGAAGAACGCTGCACATATACAATTACTGTTCAATTTTGTTGTAACTGGAAGGTGCATAACACAAGCGAAACGCTGAGCTTCGTCTCGCTCGCTCCATCGAAGCGGACCTGTGACGTGTCGAACACACTGGCAATACGCTGGTTTTCACGTCTCCCCCCCCCCCCCCCGCCAAAGTCTGAAGCTTCTTCAAGTAAGTCGTCCGCATATGTGAAGTCTACACATGCCCGTGCTGTGGGCTAACATGCATGCCTACTGTTCAGTGCGTAATGGTGTGGATGATAAGGACGCAAGTCTGTATGTGTGTGGCTGAGAGAAAGTGTGAGAGAGAGAGAGAGAGAGAGAGAGAGAGAGAGAGAGAGAGAGAGAGAGATAGAGAGATAGAGAGATAGAGAGATAGAGAGATAGAGAGATAGAGAGATAGAGAGATAGAGAGATAGAGAGATAGAGAGATAGAGAGATAGAGAGATAGAGAGATAGAGAGAGAGAGAGAGAGAGAGAGAGAGAGAGAGAGAGAGAGAGAGAGAGAGAGAGAGAGAGAGAGGGTGAGAGTGAGAGTGAGTGAGAGAGAGAGAGAGAGAGAGAGAGAGAGAGAGAGAGAGAGAGAGAGAGAGAGAGAGAGACAGAGACAGAGAGAGAGAGAGACAGAGAGAGAGACAGAGAGAGAGAGATAGAGAGAGAGATAGATAGAGAGAGAGAGAGAGAGAGAGAGAGAGAGAGAGAGAGAGAGAGAGGGGGGGGGAGAGTAGATAGAAAGGTAGAGAGAAACAGAGAAACAGAAAAGGAGACAGAGAGAAAGAAAGAGATAGGGTCAGATATACAGAGAATGAGGAAGAAAGAGAAGGAACGAGACTGGTAACGTAAGCCTTGGACTTGACTGGTGCGGTTTGCTTCAGAATTGCTGTCCTAACCTCTGAAAATTAGAAGCAAGAGTGAACAGTGGAAGGTCAAAGTTAAAGCGGAAAGCCAGGCAAGGAGTAGCGCAAGACCGGGAATTGTACTGCATCGAACCCCTCATGACATTATTGTTATTATTATTATTTATATCAAGAGTCCATAATCACCCGGGATTATGAACTCTCATCTTGTTACAAGGCCATTTTCAAGTCGTAACTCAGAATGGTCAGCGGAGCCTTCCGTACCGGTCACCACTATGATCTCATCTAATATGCTGACATTTCGCATCTGATGAGCGCAGTGACTAGTGGACGTGAACTATTAGAAGAAAATAGGGACACACATACCGTTGTATTCAGGGAGTATTTAATCATCGGTATTTTACTACTCGATCCTTGGTTGCAGGCACACACAGGTACACTGTACTCGGACATGTGTTGTAAATCAACACAATTATACGTGCAATCAAGAGTACAGTCATAATCCTTTACTCTTGGTACAATGTAGAAGGCACATAATTAATAATAACGATTTTCGGCTATCTTTGGCTTGACAGTTAGTGGCCTAAAGTAGTTGGTCGTGGCTGAATATTTACTTGCATGATGTAGTATCACACAGTTCATACAGGCAATACCCTAGGCCTAACAGAGACATCACAGTTCATACAGGCAATACCCTAGGCCTAACAGAGACATCACAGTTCATACAGGCAATACCCTAGGCCTAACAGAGACATCACTGTTCATACAGGCAATACCCTAGGCCTAACAGAGACTTCGCTGTTCATACAGGCAATACCCTAGGCCTAACAGAGACATCACTGTTCATACAGGCAATACCCTAGGCCTAACAGAGACATCACTGTTCATACAGGCAATACCCTAGGCCTAACAGAGACATCACAGTTCATACAGACAATACCCTAGGCCTAACAGAGACATCACAGTTCATACAGGCAACACCCTAGGCCTAACAGAGACATCACAGTTCATACAGGCAATACCCTAGGCCTAACAGAGACATCACAGTTCATACAGGCAATACCCTAGGCCTAACAGAGACATCACAGTTCATACAGGCAATACCCTAGGCCTAACAGAGACATCACAGTTCATACAGGCAATACCCTAGGCCTAACAGAGACATCACTGTTCATACAGGCAATACCCTAGGCCTAACAGAGACATCACACAGTTCATACAGGCAATACCCTAGGCCTAACAGAGACAGAAAATTTAAAGTACTTGACGGAAGGGAGTTGGAGCCATGGAGGCTGAAATTTAAATGTGCAGAACATCTTTAGGACTTCTTTTTGGAACCCGTGACCTGGCTTGAGGGAAACATGGATGCAGCGAATGGGACCGCCGGCTTTCGGTCTTTCAGCACCACTTGGTGGTCAGGTGGGCCTGATCTATTCACCTCCCTGCTGCTTAGGAGCTGCATCTGCGCTTTGATCCTAGAGGCCAAGGCAAGGGTGGTGGCGCTCCTACGCATGCCGAAATCTCAATCTACCTGAGTCTCAGGTGAACCTTGAATTTTATTTCCATTTTGTAATAAAGGCACACCGTACTTGATGTACATGTAATCCTACTACTCCTACATGTGGGAACCTTTCGATGCCAGGGTTTACACCATGTTCCGTTGAAGAGCTGATCTCTTGAAGGGTTCAGACGGGAGTGCCCTGCATTAGACGGATTGCGATCTACAATACATGTACGTTGACCTGGAGAGTCCATATCAGCCTTTGAACGCTCTCTGCTGGGATGATGGCTAAGGGCAGGGTTCCACTGCGGTCCCGTTGCTCCGCGGCACTTGGCTGCATGCAGCGGAGCAGCGCGGTTCCACTGACACTCGCCATTTGCGGTACCGCGATCGTGCTGCACGCTTTTTTGATGACGTTCTACCTGCCTGCGCACGCGTGCGAAATCAAAAAATCCTCGTCTTCTGCCCTACACAACGAAATAAAATTTGAATTTTAAAATTCTCGCATACAAAACAATGAAAAGTACGGGAAACAGGTCGAGCCGCGACCGCGGCTCGCAGTTTTTGATCAAGAATCGTAGCAAAAGTTCGCGGTGAGCCGCGGCCTCACTGCTCCAGCTCGAGCCGCGGTCACTATGGTAATGATGACATTTCAAGCCACGGATGACGGGCAGCGGAGCAGCAGAGCCGCAGTGGAACCCGGCCCTAAACCTTAGCTCAGTGCATGGTTAGAGCATCGCTGGCCTCAAGCGAAGGCCCCTGGTTCGAATCCTGGTGGTGACAGTCAAATTTGTCTTCACCCTTTTCCCGTTTGTGTCTTTCCTTCAAACCAGTGAAAAAGTTAGAATTTCATCCGAGTTTGCCAATTTTGCCCGTAGCATAGATTAGTGATGGTCCAAAACCTGTTATTCGCAAATAAAGAGTTTTGTTTTCGTGGCGAACCCGGCCCAAATCGGGTTCGACCAAGTTAACAGGTGATTTCGTTCCGAGTTGATTTTCGCTCAGTGCAAGTGCCATCACTGGAAGCACACGGCGCTACATGCACGTCCACGCACATGCTCTAGCTGGTGATTCAAACCGACTTTGCGGAAACTGTGGACCGTGTCATTATTATCGTGTCATTCGCATTCAACTTCTTGCACACCTTCTGTGCACCTCATGGCATTCACAGGGCACCATACAAACTCCCAACACCACAACCTTTGCAGTGAATTCTGGCAGTCCCAGGACGCTTCAGAGCACTCTGCGGCCAGTGTGTTGTTCTTAGTGACTTGTGTGGGTGCTGGAGAAAGAGCAAGGGTATGGCAGTAAACACATTGTACCGTTCATACACAAATCTGCAACATGTGCACACACTCACACATACACGAATAGACACACACACACACACACACACACACACACACACACACACACACACACACACACACACACACACACACACACACACACACACACACACACACACACACACACACACACACATACACACACGAATAGACACACACACACACACACACACACACACACCCGCACACACACGAATACACACACACACACACACACACACAGCGGTAGCAGCATCATCATATCTGCACATTCCTTTCCTACCATCGTGCTTTCCTTGCAGCTGACTCAAGTGGCACGAGCAATAATTCAACAACCATGATCATTGCTGGTGCTGCGGGTGGCGCTGCCTTCCTCCTCCTTGTAGTTGGTCTTGTCAGCCACTCGAAGAGAAAGAAGGTGGCGGGCCTGAAGAAGCAGGAAGGCATGGAAATGAAACCCACTTCAAGCAGCTCAGCCAAGAGCAAGGTCTTGAAATGGAGTTGATCATTTCGCATATTTCCTTACAATTTTTAGGTGTTTTTGTTGTTGTTGTTGTTGAACCAGGCTGCTAAGCAGATTTTCTTATTGTTATTCTTAATGGACATGTGGACATACTGATCTCGTCACCAATGCACATACTTGCAATTCATTACACCATACACAACACTAGCCCCACTCGATTCTGCTTGCATTCCAATAGTGCTCCAAGCGCGGTAATAAGTACGTACTGACTTTTTGATCAAAGTCTGGAGTTGGGAGTCCCTGTTTCGTTTCCGTCTGGTCAGCTAGTGAGCGAGCACGTGTGGGCAGTGCTTTCTGCGGCCAATCGTGCTGCAGCATAAATACCGTCATGTCGCGTATTAAAGCCAGGCGTAGTCCTGCAGAAGCCGATGTCAGCGCTAGGCATCTACCGTATTCACATCAGGCTTCTATTCAAACTAGGTTCCTCTATGTGTGTCAACACTAAAACCAGGCTTATGTGCCGACGATGTGTCTTGAAAATCAGGCTGGTATTCAAAACGGGCTTTTACATGTACATGTATGAGACAGGCTTTAATACAAGACACTACAGTATGCGATACATGCAACGCTCTGCTGCACCTGATTCACGACGGGTACGTGTTTTCCTCAGTATCTACCCATGTAGTACGGTAAAACACGTTATTTTCGGTGTATTAAACTTTAATTTCGGTGAGTTCGGTAGAGAAACCTGACGGGAAATGCTGGTCACCTAATTCTATATTACACCTAAAACCTGGCAGGTCCCTGACACCGAAATTTTATTAATGCACCTATAAAGGGGAAATATTTCAAGAGGTGGGGGGGGGGGTGGGGGTATATCCCTTGGGCATATGCTGCACTTGCGTGTGTTGTTTCTTAGTATATTGTGTGGACCAATACTGAAGTACTGCATGTGTAATCGCTCATATGTTTTAATGGGGGGGGGGGGGAGGGGGTAGTGGTAAGGTGTGGGGGGGGGGGGGGGGGGGAGGAGGAGGGAGGGGGGAGTACGCAGTAGGCTCCAACATCACTAAGACTAGAGACCCTGCAACAGAAAATGATCGTGTGCACAGAAACATGTCGACACACACCCTTGTCGGCTGGACGAAATCCGCTTCGTATGAGAGCAGACAAATAAAGTAAAGTTCGCACGACCTGCATTACCCCCAGCACTACGATGTGTTTTAAAAGAAACTTAACCAGCTGAGGAAGTTTCGCTTGTGCCAGCCGGTCAGGCCAACAACCGTGCATAATCACAGCATGCAAGGCAAGTATGAAATTTACGTACAAAACAAATTTGGGCGAGTGGGCGGGAGAGGAGGGAACACAGCTCCACGCCAAGAAAATTTTATCACGATAATAATTATTTTATCCGTTTGAGGGAAAGTTGAAAACGGGAGAAGTCTAACAAAAATATTGACCGCCACCTCCAGGACTCGAAACCAGGGGGACCCTTGCTGATGGACAGCGAAGCTCTACCTCTAAGCTTTGGTGTATTCGTCATCCAAGCTGCGACCGCTCAACATCTATGATTATTTACCGGCACTTCTGTTCCCCCTGTTTATGATGTTCTGGATGTCAGCATAAAAATGTATGTCAAAGCGACAGAAACATTGTATTTGTCATTTCCTCGGCCCTGTGACGTCAGTGTAAGATATACAGTCCAAACATGAATTTAGTGAATTGCCTTTAAAATATAGTCTTAGGACCAGGTCAAGTCAGGTTGGCAGAAAGTAATCTGGCGTTGGGGGCAACAGTACAATGTACCGTAATCTCGCGCATATAAAAACCATGGTCTTACAATCGAAAAGTCGCTGTTTTCAGTCCCGTTCCACGAGTCCATTTTCGTTTGATCATAAAACCATGGTCTTATGTGCGAGAGACAAACATCGCATCGACACGTACATGTGCAAGTACGCATACTTTTTAAATGGTTAATGCCAGTACAATGGAACCATGATGAACCTCGTGTGAATTGTGATTTCATTCACTTACAACTGCATGTTCTTATAAGCGAGAGTGCTCTTATATTCAAAAATAAGAACATGTCCTTAAATGCGCGAGATTACGGGACATGCAGGTCACAGGTTTTTTTCCTGAAGAGATATCCGGTGCAGGCCGTGGCTCACACATGCATAATATACACATATCTTTGTTAAAGAACGTTGATTTGGTTATGGAAAGCATTATGCCACAGTCGACGGTTGTTCAACAAAATGACCTCAATTTGGGAGGAATCTTTTCCAATCTGTCCATGTCAATTTGATGTTTTGAATTTCTGGCTTCAAGTAGGGAATGTGATTTGTACAACAAGCCGAAGGAGATGCAGACCAAGACATGTAAGCCGAAGGAGATGCAGACCAAGACATGTTAGGGTTCACGTCATTGAATTTTCCTTTCTCGTTCACTCATAGGGCCAACAGTAAGCAAAGGACAATTGAAGTTAAGGTTCAGTGCAATGTTCTAGTGCAGAAATCTTGGGACTATTGTTTTATACGTAAAAAGAAGAAAAGAAGAAGGAAAGGAAGAAGTAACGTTAGCACAACACTCCTATCTGTACTTGTAGGTGATGACACAAGAAGAACATTTAAGGCCGGAGTACAATTTCTTTGAATACTAGTGAGAACAGTGAAGTGGTGATATTAACGCAAGTCACAGAGCTAGCACCAGGCACTCCTTCGACTATGCAGTACGAGCACAAAAGATCATTCGCAACCTGAAACGGACGCAAGGTTCAAAGAGCTATTGAAGCGAGCGCGGGAAGCCGTCGCATGCAGAATGTGAATAAAAAGGTTACGATGTTTTTTTTGCTTTCCGGAGAAGGTAAAACTACTAAGAAGAAATGTCCCAAAACCTGCAGAGCAACATGGTGTTCGTCTGGACACACTAACCTGATCACATGCCATACTGCACTCAATGCCACACTGCGCATCACCTGGAGGCCGGTCAGACACGCACCACCGTGGCTTTGCACTCCACGCTGCCATGTCGCGGGCACTCTCGCCGCCCGTACAGCTGCCACATCGTTATGCCACGCTGCTACGCGCGTATGTAGTAGCCGGTCTTGATTAGCTGAACGCAGGACTTGACGGCCGTCATGATGCTCTTGTACTGCGGGACGTTTTTCTCCTTGCAGACGTCGCGTAGATACGCCCGGCCGCGGTTGTAATCTTTGACGGCCGTTGCCGTCAGCGTCTCGCCGTCCACAACGCCATCGCAAGGAATATCCTACAACCACGGGTACATGTCAGAGCATGCAGTTGAGAGTTAGGATGAAATCGAGCCGGCTCAATTCTCATTTATTCAATCTATGTGCTGATTTGCTATTTGCTGATTTAACGACGTGTAAGCAAGTGTAGGTGTTGGAAGCTGTGTATATTCATATACCTTGACAATGCCAGCGCAGCATGTGTTCGTTGTTTGTGCACCACGCTACACCAGAGACTTCTGTGGGCCAGCACGCTGGCCGTCCGCAGAGTTTTTGGCTTGTTCCCGTACACATGTTCCAACGACTGTTTGATGATATCTAGTGTTGTATTATTTTATTTTATTATTTATTTATTTATTTCTGCACCTCGTGGCATGTCAAGACAGCCAATTAAATTGAGGAGAGGGTGAGACCAACCACAGAAGAAGAGAAAAAAGAAAATGAAGAGCACGTACACAAAGTGGGAAGGGATTAGCAACTTACAAAGCAATGGGATGCTCAGCGAGCTATGCAGCGGAAGTGGGGACTGTGACTTTGTTCACTGGGAGATACTGAAGTGCTGTCTGACGAGGGTACGGAATTTGGGCATATCTGGAGCTTGTCTAACACTGGGAGGCAGTTGGAGCGACGTGGAGTGTGGTTGTACCTCTGGAACTTCACTTTAACCTTTTAAAAATTGTTTGTTTTTGTTTACCGCCGCCTGTATGATGATGCTAGTGCCCATTTTTAATGGACTTTGCACTCTCCGCTCAGCCACCAGCCGCAACATTTTGTAGGTCTCCAAGGTTCAGGCCAAAATCGCCGAAAATAGATATAAGCCCACTATGAAATTTTGTTCATTCACAGTGCTGTTGAGAAAGTAGTCAAACTCCCGGAGACAACGGAACTACTTGTGATAGCTACTAGCAGTGGGAAGACATTTAGTATAGACGGAGAGATGGAGAAAAAGACGAACTAAACGACTACATTATGAAAGAGAGAGAGAAGGAGAGAGAGAGAGAAAAAGTGCAAGATAAAGGGCCTGGGTAGCTATGGCAAATATGGGCACGCAAGTAGCTACCCAGGCCAACGGGACAAAAGGTGAGTATGTACGGGTTGCATACAACATTACAGGCCAGCTGGAAAGGCTGTAGAATGTACGGAAGGAGATATCTAACAGTACATTGTTGGAACTTTCTCTTGGGTTTGGAGTTGTTTTGTTCACGGCATCATTTAGTGCCCTTTGTGGCATGCTTTTTGCTGGGTCATTACCAGCATTGACACTGCTGTGCCTGGGTGTATTACTTATACTTCCTCCGACAAGCAAAACTTGGCACGTTTTTCTCGAAAATAACGCACCGTTGAACCGGTCAACATTTCAACCGCTATATTGAACTTAATCCTTCGCCCTTCGCTAGGTATATTTTTTGTAGACAATGAGGAGACGTGTTCGTGAAGTAGCCGCAACTGTTTTGGAGCAGGCACCGCCTCTCTTGAGACACCTAGAAAGGCTCGAAGAGCGCTCCAAGACATCAAAACGCCCGCTCGAAAAACATCACACTTCGCGCCGACGCTCTCACCAAAGGTGGCCGCCTCACAAAGAAGTCTTTGGACCAGCTTCGTCATGACTTCCCTAGCCAGAACATCAAGCGAAGGACCATAGTCAGACAGCTAAAGTGGTTTCGAGAACAAAACAAGCGATGGGCGATCTATTGAACAGATCACTTGGTTACGGAACAGGAAGGAATGTGGAGGTTGATATTTAAAATTTGATGAACAAGCGGCGACCCGACTCATTACAGTCAACAACAAATTCTGGGACCAGTTGTCCTGCAAACCATTGGCTGGTAAAGTGAAAGGGGACGGGATTGATGTGTCACGGGAGATGGTCCAGGCATGGAAGAAAGCTCTGCAAATGGTACGGAAGCGGCGGCACTTCATGTCAAAACGGACTCGCACCCACAAGAAGGATCACTTGAACTTTGTTCTCAACCAGGTGGACCGTTCCACTCAGCGCTTACCTGATTTCTGGAACTCAGCACACGGGGACGAGAAATGGTTTTATATCATGAAGGACAGTCAGATATGTTGCTTGTTTCCTGATCAACAGGGTCAGTACCGATTTCCTCGCAGTCCCAAAATGTATCACAAGAGTAGAATGCCGAAGGTTTCGGTACTCTCGGTCTGCACCCGTCCACGACCTGAATACGGATTCGACGGGCTCAACAGCATGTGGAGCTTCACTGTTGAGAGGTTAGCTAAGCGCAGTGACAGGAGAACTGGAGTGGTAGCCGGACAAACGACAACTCTTGAAGGTGCCACAGCTGATCCCAGCGCCTATCACAAGAAAATCATCGCCAAGGTTGGTGTATTTGAGGCCATGCGTGAAAGAGATGTGGTGGCACCACAACTTGCACAAGGCTGTGACGTACTACCTCGATGGATCCAGGTGCAGGCAGCCAAGCGGCGAACTGGTGAGTGGCACATGGCAATTCTCACGTACCAGACGGACACCGTGTGCTGAGGCAGGCCAGTCTCTCCTGCACCAGAACGACGGTGCACGTCCCTATACTGCGAAGGAGAATTACGGTGCTTTCGCCTGTCAAAGCAAAACGAAGGGGTCCTCTCTCTCTCTCTCTCTCTCTCTCTCTCTCTCTCTCTCTCTCTCTCTCTCTCTCTCTCTCTCTCTCTCTCTCTCTCTCTCTCTCTCTCTCTCTCTCTCTCTCTCTCTCTCTCTCTCTCTCTCTCTCTCTCTCTCTCTCTCTCTCTCTCTCTCTCTCTCTCTCTCTCTCTCTCTCTCTCTCTCTCTCTCTCTCTCTCTCTCTCTCTCTCTCTCTCTCTCTCTGCGTGGTCACTCAGCCAGCACAGGGTTCAGACATCAATGTAAACGACCTGGCGTTTTTCAATAGCCTCCAGAGCGATGTATGTCTCGTAGCGAAGGAAAATTGCCAGGAATTGCTGGCGGCAATTTTGGACTGTTGGTGAGAATACCCTGCCGAAAAGATGGAGTCCGTGTGGCGGTGTTGGCACATTTTGTACCACGGCATTCTGGAGAGTGGTGGTGGAAATGACTACCTTCAACGTCGTGGCTCGCGGACGGCACATCGGAGTGACATTGAGAGTCGCTGAATAGTCATAGCAGAGGCTGCGCTTGCTAAAGCTGAATGCGATCTAGGTGCACTTTCGTCCGACGTCAGTGACAATTCCTCTCCGCCAGAAGCTGCGACCTCCAAATCAGACGGGAGTGATTCAGACTGACTTATGAAGTTATGTCTCTAAATTTTAATATCCTTGTTGAGCTATAACAAGTTACATTCCAGTGAATCAATCCTTATTTTTCGATCTTCAAGTGTGAGTTATGTCGAGTGATTGAAACGAGAGAACTTGGAAGCTCAGGGCCCTACGCTATGCCTTTTTGCCTTGATGACCCTGACAAAAAAAGCATACGGATGTTATAAATTCATATACTTCCTCCGCGTCATCGAAATTGTCGCAGTTTGACTAGTGACCTGTCACTTGTTACTGACAACTCCATAAGCTAAGCTATTCAAAACTTATTACACAGTATGATAGTCTGAAGACTAGAGTGACGTTCCAGGACAGTTGGACTGAGAGTTTTCATGCAGAGATGAAGTCCTCGTCGTCGCTGATGTCAATGGACGCAAAAATATCGTTCCGAAAAATTTCAAGGAAGGTTGAAAGTTGATCGCGCCTCAATTCAAACGCTTTGACTTTCTCCACAGGACAAGAGCTGCTATGCTTGTCGTCTGCTAGCTCTGGATGATTTCTACTTCACCACCAACGAAGCCTAGTAAGAATACACGATCGTTGCGAGGTCGGTTGATTACCGTCGGCGGAATCACCTCGATCTTGAAATGAACTTTTTTTAGCCGCGGCATGCCCATTTATTTTAGCTGTGTGGTCACATGCACAGCTCATGCAGGTAAGTGTACTATCACGTCCAGCGCGCCCTCTTTTTCAGCATCACTGCCGGCCCGGCCCTGATTCACTGGTATCATGGTACGGCACCTGCGTGTGCATCACTAGTACAGACACTAGCACTACGTGTAGAGTCTACACGGCTCTTGCAGGTACAATCATGTACTGAGTGTCTCGGCCAGAGCGACAAATTTTATCGCTGGTGAAGGCATTTAGTTTGCTGACCCCTCGATGTTTCTCCAAGCGCTGCCACTTGTTCCACGAAGTCATTCTCACCCCAGCTAAGGTAAAACAGTGATGAGGCTTGAGTGAATGGCCATAAGCACGAGATATGTGCAGGCTGCAACGCCTGACTGATCTCAGCGAGTCGAAATTACCATCGCAGCGACATCAGCGAAGAAATTGCGTCTAGTTCAAAAATTCCAGCTTCCAATAACAGAAAATAGAACTTTGCCGTCACCCTATACTGATGACCGTCGCCTATGTCCGATTCCTTGCCTCTGGTACGAGTGCTGGTGAGTAAAAAACCCGTTTTATATCAAAAGTCAAACTGCGACAATTTCGATGACGCGGAGGAAGTAAATATTTCCTTTTTTTTTAGACATGACCTGGGATTCGAACCCGCACTATCGCCCTGCATGCATCCCCCGATACACTTCACATTCATACTCATTCTTCCAAGTTGCTTCACGTTATGATCTTGCGTTTGAAAGCACTATTTGAATATTGCGGCCAGCAGTATGTGGCCAGCTGTGTTTGTTGGTACGGTACGGTACGGGACAGATACGGGATAGCGCCAGGCGTGACACAAACACCAAATTAAAGCTGTGTGGACCCTGGCTAGCGCCAGACGTTACTGAAGTAACATCTTCTGCATAGCTACGGGAATAAAATAAAATGCGGCAAGTTTCGCTTGCCGGATGTAGTACCTACACTGATACCGTTGTTAACTCTTCAGTTTTCCGATTCCAAAACCAGTCTCTTCACTGCAAATAGCATTCCACCAAATTTTGGGGCAGGGCCTGTCCCATTATAGGGGTAAAAATATGATGGCCCAGGCCTGAGCATTTGGTGAAATGTAATGACATTCTCAGTGAAGAGACCATTTTGGTAGTTGGAGTAGTGAAGAGTTAGTCATGTGTGAGTGGCTGCATCGGAGTTTACAGACAATGAGAAAGGCTTACACAGATCCCTGGCACAAAGGGGAGAAAGTAAAGGAATTAATTAATAGCCAATTGTTGAGCCATTGCGCTCTCAGCAAAAGCCTTTCGCCGAGAGCTCTGAGAGCTCAACGATAACCTATACCAAGACAAGCACTAGTCATACCTCGATAAACATGATGATGCTCTGGTGTGGTAGCTGCAAGCCTATGTGTGTAGCCGCGTCCACCATTGATGCAGCGCTGCGTGTCTCTGACGTGATGACGAACAACAGCACTGAGCAGCTACGCAGTCTCTGCACTTCCTCCGGAATGCGATTAAAACGCCAGGTCCACGTGCCCTGAAACCAGCAACAGCCACACACACACACACACACAAATGTGCACGCGCATGCACGCACACACACTCACACCATTGGACCATTGGACGCCCATCGCCGGAGGCGATGATAGCGATGCTACAGCAGAAGCCATAGCAGCTTGTGCTGGGATTGCACCATTCAACAGCTTGCAAGGCTGAAGAATTGACCGCCACTATTCAGCCTGGTCTACACCAAACAGCTATGAAGTGGCTTTTTCTGGCCAGTGAATCCCTACTTTTTGGTCTTTTTTATTATTATTTTTTCCCGCACACACATCACACCACATACTCTGGCTTGCACTGGCTGTTGGTAACCACCCAGGAGAATGAAAGAAAAGTCAGGAAGAGTCTGAGAAAGAGAAGAAAGACGTGTGTGACCATAATCGTCGGGAATCGAACCCGCAACCTATCGATTGGAAATCGTTGCACATACCACTGCACCATATGGGATACACACACACACACACACACACACACACACACACACACACACACACACACACACACACACACACAACACACACACACACACACACACACACACACACACACACACACACATACCCGGATGAGTTGTTACATCAACTCATGCAAGAAGAAGCCATGCGTAAAGATGTCATCATAGGCCCAATGAAATGCCCGGTATACCTTTCTCTCCCTTGGAAAGGCAATATTTCATCATCTTTGTACCGTACGCTTAGAAACGTAGTTCGTCAAACCTATTGTGCCGTCAACATCGTCTCAGTTTCCACAATGAGGCGTGCGTTCATGGTGAGGAAGGATGTCCTATCAACCCACCTTCTATCAAAGTTAGTAAAACAAATTGAGTGCCGGCAATGTGGTAGCCGGTACGTTGGCAGGACCCTTCAACATCTAAACGCACGTAACAAGCAGCATATCCCGCTTTACATGCTGAATGATGAGGCTCGGAAACTGCGTCCCAAACGTGGCAGGCCTTCGAAGAAAGCCCAGGCACACGTTTGGTCGGTGTGGTAAAACACTTCACTTTATACTTGTACAATCATGCACACACTGTCGCGGACAGCTGGCCAGCAGCTGCCGCGACAACTTCAAGATGGGAGAGAGACCTGGTTCGTTGTCACTTCTTTCACCACATAAAGAACACTGCTTGGAGAGAGAAAACTACCGAGAGAAGGACACGAAGCACTACAACAGAGCGCTCCGAAAAAGGATTCGCTCGCACGGCAGCGTACGCATGCCGTGCCAGCGTACTGTGTGCAAAAAATGTGAAACCAAAAATAGATTATCATGATTTTGCTGCGTGCAAAAGCCAGCCAGTTTGGGAAGTGCATCGTACGCGCGTAGCGATCCCGCGATCGCGTATCGCGGCTGCAATGGAGCGCTGCCAGTGCGTGCATGCAAAAAAAGGAAATAAATAAATCAGAAAAATGCAGTTCAAATAAATCGACAGTTCGATCGAAGAGATCAAATAATTCCACACATGCAATTCATTTCAGAACAAGATTATAGAGCGAAGCTAGTCATGTGTCAAGCTACCTTACTACAAATACTTACTATACCTAGAACTTAGCTATGGGCAGCGGACCTGGACCCTATCGCTCCTGGGATATACCTTAGGTAAGAGTGCGACGTAAAGACAAATTGTAAATACTGTAAATTCAAATTGCACTCGTAACATGTATTCAAATATTGACAGTCCGACATTCGCACATATTGCGACACTCCCGCCGAGAACAGCAAGCCTAGGTACTAGGACAAACATGCATGCTCAAATAATTAAACTAAACTGAATCCGACACAATCAATTGTCTTAACTGTTCCATACTCTTCTTGGCCGCTTGCCGCTTGCCTCTTGCTTTCACTTCTGTGCCGCCGTGCACTGTACCGCCGTCATTTTGGATTAGCTGCTGATCATTATCTGCAGCGCCGTTGTTGTTTGTTACCGTGCCGCCGTCCGCCGAACCGTTGTTTGCCGAATCGTTTTTTTCATTGTTTTTTCCATTATTATTAATATTCAGTTCCATCGGGTACAGCAAATTGAGTGGTCGCCTTAGCGTCTTGGCGCTTGGCAATTCAACTGTTGCTGACCTTACATTATTGTCGTTGCTCCGGTGTATTTTGTTAATTTTCCCAATTTTCCAAGTGCCGCGTGGCATCCTTTCCTCTTTCACTAGTACGATATCCCCTGTACTTGGCTCACGCTCTACGGCACCTCGCTTCTCGGGCAGCCGGTAACTTCCACGTTCACGCAAACTACTCAGATAGCCGGTCTGCCACAGTTTCCAAAAGCTGGAAAGGATAGTGGCACCAACGCGATACGTTTCCACCAAAGTCTGCGCCGAGCTTTGCTGTTCATTATAGTCAGTATCGTCCATTACACTAATTGCAGGCATGCCTAGCCTGGGGTTCATCGTTACAAAATGAGATGGGGTGAGGATATCGTCACCATCCACCATGTCTCCCACATACAATAGTGGCCGCGTATTGACTATTGCTTCTGCTTCTGCAAGAACAGTGGTTAATTCCGTTGTGGACAAACATTTTCGACCAATTGACTTACGCAGGGCGCGCTTAACGACCTGCACCATTCGTTCGTAGATGCCACCCATCCAAGGGGACAGCTCCACAATGAATGTCCACCTAGATCCAGTAGCACTTAAGTATGAATGTACATCTGCATCTTGCGAAATTGTATCCCACAATAGTTCTATTGCTTCCTTAGCCACTTTAAACTGCAATGCATTATCCGACAATATTCGACTGGGTGTTCCTCGTCTTGAAACAAATCTTCTCAATGCAAGCATAAATGCAGCAGCAGTCATGTCATCGACTAATTCCAAATGTACTGCTCTAGTAGTTAGGCAAGTGAATAAGCAAACCCATACCTTAGTAGTTACTCCTGATTGTTTCACGTACATTGGCCCAAAGTAGTCCAAGCCGGTATACGAAAAGGCACATGATGTAGTTAACCGATCGCGTGGTAGGGGTGCCAGCCGTGGCATTTTGAATGGGCCACCCTCTGCCTTGCGACATACATTGCATTGTTTAAGGATACGCTGCACCGTTGACCGTCCTTGCGGTACCCAATATTCAGTACGAAGTAACATCAGTGTATGACTCGCACCGCCATGCATTAGCCGTTTGTGACATTCTTCAATTAGCAAAGTTGTGATTATTCCGTGTTTGGGTATTAGGACTGGGAATTTAGACCGTAGCGGTATATTTGCATTTTCCAGCCGTCCTTTGCACCGCATTATTTCGTTTTCATCCATGAACAGGCCGAGTTTGTTGGGTAGATCATTTCGCTTTCCCTTCTGAATTAACTTGAGCGTGTCTGGAAATTCCGTACGTTGCAAATATCGTAGCCAGACCATTGTAGCATTCTTGATTTCTTTTGATGTGAGAAACCCATTACATTTATTACCACGCATACATTCTATGGCTCTCAAAACATATGCTGAGACACGTATCAGTTTTCCCCAAGACGAATACCTTTCTAAATTCATTATCATTGGGTTCTCCGTAGGACCCTCCGCCGCCGCCAGTAAGGTGTTGGCAGACTTTTCCAACTCCACGGTGTTCGCAGGAATCACCAACACCGATGGCCAACCTTTCTCATTGTTAATCCACTGGGGCCCGTGCCACCAGTTCTTGTTATTTTTCAGTGTGTCCACAGTGGCCCCGCGAGAAGGAGTGTCTGCGGGGTTTTCAGCTGTGTCCACATACCGGTACTCAACCGACGACAGAGACCGGATTTCATTCAAGCGCCGGTCCACAAATGTACCGTGTTTTTCAGGTTTCTTGATCCAATGTAACACACATTGCGAATCAGACCACAGCACCAGTCTGGGTTGTTCCGAGAAATTCAATTGTGAGACTACAAATCGTAACGACCGAATACCGATCAAGGCCGCCATTAATTCTAGTCTCGGTATTGTTAATTCCTTGATGGGGGCTAGGCGGGTTTTACTAAACACAAGATGACAAGAGTCACAACCTGACTGCTTGTTGACAACCGCAAGGTACACACACGCTGCATATGCGGTGTGAGAGGCATCACAAAAACAGTGAAGTGTGTATGTGACTGCCCCTGAGTGTGCGACTGTCATCCGTCTCGGAATTTGAATTTCGTGGATCTGCTTTAGATCACCTGTGACTTCTTTCCATTTATTTATAATTTCTGTTGGGAGGATGTCGTCCCAGTCGCATTTCAATTTCCACAGGTGTTGAATCAGGATTTTCGGTTGCAACAGTATGGGAGATAGCAGGCCCATTGGGTCAAAGAACTTTGAGATGACCTGCAACATTTGGCGTTTGGTCCGAACGATCACGTGCTCAACGTCATGACCGACCAACGAAATCTGATCGGTGGGTGTACACCATTCCATACCAAGTACGGTCATAACCGTGTCGGAAACTTTGTCAAATTCTGGAATGTGAGAGAGGAAGTCGGAATTGTTCGAAGCCCATTCACGGAGGTTCATGGACGCCTGAGTAAACACTTGCTTTGTTTCATCATAAATACGTTTGGCTTCATCTACTGTATTGGCTCCAACAATAACATTATCGACGTACGTGTTACCGAGAATCATCTTCGCAATTTCGTTGTCTGTTCGTTTTAAGTGCGTGTTGATAGTTGCACTCAGCAGGAATGGGCTGGAGATTACCCCGAACGGTATCCTGCAAAACCGATAAGTGACAAGATTGTCCTTGGTGCAAGGCCCATTCAAGTCATCCCACCACAGGAACCGCGTTGTATCTCGGTCTGCCTCTGCGAGGCCAACTTGCAGAAAGGCTTTCTCGATATCGCTAACAATGGCAATATCATGCATGCGGAATCGAAGTAGCAAACCAGCTAAGTCTGGAAGAAGGACCGGCCCTCTGAGCAGACATTCATTGAGGCTTTTTTGCTCCTTGCTGGATTTGGCCGAGGCATCGTACACGATGCGGACTTTCGTTGTGGTTTTACCCGGTTTGACTACACAGTGATGTGGCAAGTAATGTGCCCGTTGCGTAGTCCCTTCTGGACCGGCATTGGGGACCCGTTCGATTATGCCCATCTTTTCCTGATTTCTGATTGTTTCATCGTATTTAAGTTTGACCTGTGGCTTGCCTGCCATTCGTTTCATGAGAGACTGCAGGCGACCGAAAGCCAGAGCGAAATTGCGTGGTGGTTCCGTAGCGTCTGGCTTCCGTGGCCACTTGACCTCATACCGCCCATTTTTGAAGTCGACGCTGTTGTCGAAAATCTCCATTGCTTGCTCATCTTGAGATTTATCCTCCAGAGGATCTTCAATGCCAATTGATTCGGTTTTCCAAAAATTTTCGATTGTAAATTCTGGCATTCTCGTTTCAGGTAACCGTATGCCCGAAACCAACATTACGGGCGCTTCATGATCTTGGCTTTCCATCAGGATTCTCCCCGAGGGGATAAACCCAATTTTAGAGTCTAGGAGCATTAAGCCGTCGTCGAGGCGAATGTGCTCATTGCCCATTACGTCAAAGTAGTAGTCATTGCCGACCAGTAAATCAATGGTTACATCTTCTGCATGCTGACTGAGCGAGTCCGCCAAATGTACACGATTTAGCATTGGGTATTTCTCAGGGTCGATCGGGTATTTTCTGACCGGACAGGAGATGGTTTGCACAACATTGACCGTGAGGGTTTGTGAGGACCCATCCAAAAACTGTACTTGAATTTCAACCACATTGAGCTGTTGCGATTTGCGCTTACTGTCACCAAACCCCGCCAGAGACAACGTTTCCCGACCCGTGGATTTCAGATTGAGTTCTTTTGCCATTTTCTTGGTAATGAAAGAACGACTGCACCCTGTGTCGAACATTAATCTTGCATTCTGTGATTCGTTGCCATGGCGATTCGCAATCACTGTCGTACCACACTGCATTATTACATTTTCTCCTGCGGAGAGCATAGCACTGCTGGCAGGAATAAATTCCTCTGCATTAACACTAAGTGCTGCCGTTGTGTTTTGCCCTGGGCTCTTTGCTCTGTCTGATTGTCTTGATGGGTTGTCTGTCGTGTTTGAAAACAGTGTGGGACAAATGCTGCGATGGTGTGTTTTTCTCTTGCAATGGAAGCAAGCCCATGGGTCTTTGCATTGGCGGGCACTGTGACCATCCCGCAAGCAGATAAAACATCTGCTACCGATTTCCGTTTTTCTTTCGTGAAGACCATTAAACTTTTTGCAAGTATCCGAGAAATGGGGACCCTTACAGTACCAACATTTTGGGTTTCCTTTTGCGTGGGCAAGTAGTGTTTCTCCAGATGCCCGGAATGCACTGGATGGCGAGACTGGCGGTCTGAAACTTTCTGCTGATTCTGATTTGGCATCGAGTTTTGTTGTTTGTGGTTCCGCCCTTTCTCGTGCCCGGATGTATTGACCTAGAGCCTTGCGTAGTTCTGCAACTGTCCATTCCCCCGTTTTGGTATTGGAGAGTTCGAGTTGCAGCATGGTGCTCTCAGGCAGTTTCCGTTTGATTAGAGACACAAATATGTCTTGGTTTACATCCTGAGCAATTGCCGTCAGGCTACGCATGTGTGATTCGATGCCGTCATACAACTTGCGCAAAGATTGTGTTTGATGGGTTGCACCGGGTAAGTCAATTAATGCCACATAATGCGCGTCAACTTGTGATTGCTTATTGCCAAAACGGTCATCCAAAATTGTAAGTGCCACTGCATAGTTGGCATCGCTCACCTCAAGCCCAGATATGGCACTCAGGGCTTTGTCTTTAACCGTTTCCTTCAGGTAAGTTAACTTTTGAACATTTGACAACACCTTGTTTTCATGAATGGTGGACCGGAAGGTGTCCCAGAATTCTTTGAATTTTACCGGATCACCCCCGTATTTTTTCAGTTGTAATTTTGGTAGCTCCACGGTTTTTAGGGCCGAGGCATACTGACCGCCCTTGACACACTTACTTAGCAATTCTTGCGTTGATTTTTGCGTTTCCGTGTGGCTGGCAAGCAGTTTTGTAATTTCTGCGATGGCTGGGGTGTCTACCGGCAGACTGTGGGCCGCTTCCACAGGTTCTTGCTTGATTGCTGCCGGTCGACCAGCCTCTACCATTTGCTGTTCTTTCATGTCCACCATCATGGACTTCATTTGTGCCAAACGTTTGCAATACCTTGACTCGTCCATTAACCAATTTTCGTGTTCTTCTAAGGCCATTTTTTTTGTTTTTTTGCCGTCTTTATCGACGGGATTCCATTCATACACCGCGATCCCATACCGTTCCAGAAGGCTACTCAATTTGTCCACATATTCTTTAAATTCAGTTAGGAATACTCGTAGCTTACGGTATGTTGGTGTCGACTCTGCTTTAGCGTGCGACTCACTGTCGCTTTCATTACCGTCGTCATTGATAGCGTTGGCACTTGCCAGCCAAGCGTCGCATTGCCGTGTTTCGTCTTGGAACGCATCGATGTGCACAGCAAGCGCCCTACCGAGGGCCTTCACCGATGCCACAGCAGGTGTCATGATGACAGGCTGCAGGATCTATGATCGGGTTTCGGTACCAATTTTATGTGGTAAAACACTTCACTTTATACTTGTACAATCATGCACACACTGTCGCGGACAGCTGGCCAGCAGCTGCCGCGACAACTTCAAGATGGGAGAGAGACCTGGTTCGTTGTCACTTCTTTCACCACATAAAGAACACTGCTTGGAGAGAGAAAACTACCGAGAGAAGGACACGAAGCACTACAACAGAGCGCTCCGAAAAAGGATTCGCTCGCACGGCAGCGTACGCATGCCGTGCCAGCGTACTGTGTGCAAAAAATGTGAAACCAAAAATAGATTATCATGATTTTGCTGCGTGCAAAAGCCAGCCAGTTTGGGAAGTGCATCGTACGCGCGTAGCGATCCCGCGATCGCGTATCGCGGCTGCAATGGAGCGCTGCCAGTGCGTGCATGCAAAAAAAGGAAATAAATAAATCAGAAAAATGCAGTTCAAATAAATCGACAGTTCGATCGAAGAGATCAAATAATTCCACACATGCAATTCATTTCAGAACAAGATTATAGAGCGAAGCTAGTCATGTGTCAAGCTACCTTACTACAAATACTTACTATACCTAGAACTTAGCTATGGGCAGCGGACCTGGACCCTATCGCTCCTGGGATATACCTTAGGTAAGAGTGCGACGTAAAGACAAATTGTAAATACTGTAAATTCAAATTGCACTCGTAACATGTATTCAAATATTGACAGTCCGACATTCGCACATATTGCGACAGTCGGTTCCATTGCCAGCTCCTTCTGAGGATGCGGTTGTGGTGTTTTCATCTCCATTGTCTGCCCAACGTCCAGCATAGTCCTTGAGAACCACACATGCGAACAACTCACATCCTAACTTAGTAAGGATACCGAGCGTGACACGAATTGAACCCCTGATGCCAGTGGTGCCACTGCCTCCACCGGAGCTACCACCCACCTCTGCGTTGAGTGTGGACCAACGTCCAGCATAGTCCTTGAGAACCACACATGCGAACAACTCACATCCTAACTTAGTAAGGATACCGAGCGTGACACGAATTGAACCCCTGATGCCAGTGGTGCCACTGCCTCCACCGGAGCCACCACCCACCTCTGCGTTGAGTGTGGACTTGTTGGCATCTCCTACAACAGAGTCAATTGATGGGACGTCCTTGGACATGGTGCAAACTGCAACCTGACCCGATACGGGTCGGAGGAGACTGCAAGGTAGATGAAAGGAGACAGAGTGACGCTACTGTCCCTCATGCGTGCGAAAGACCTAGACACTCAACAGCTAACTACGCCTTCAACTACTATGACACTAGAAATGATGGAACTAAAGTGACCTTTGCCGTTCCTGAGGGGGAGCCCAAACATATTGTTCAAGGGAGGCGTCAAAAGGCGGAGTCAACTGAACAACAATCCAAAGAGGAAGTAACGAATAGAATCGACAGGGAATTCGACGATGAATTGGATGACGAGATTGACGGAAGTGATGCGGACGGCGATGATGGGATGACGATGACGGAAACATCGAGACGGAGGAGCTGGATGAAGATGGTGATAGTAAGAAGTCTGCTGTGTATGTTCATTTTTTGTCACACCCTAAGTGTTTAGAAGTATATGATGATTTATGTTTCACTGTACTTAGTCGCGCACGATATGCTCAGCAACTGCAGGTGCCTGAAGCTGTGTTGTATTCGTCTGTATAAGCCAGTTTTGTGCAGGCAAAAGAAGCATGTCGTAGTACCCAAGTTATATTCGTAAGTTCACACAATGTTCATTTTGTGTTAATGTGTATGGCTCATAATTATTATCTCACCTCTTTGTGCCTGCTCATGTTTCAGTACTTTGTATAACAATTATTGTATCACTCCAATTGTATCATTTATTGCTCTGCTGTACATTATTATTCTTCAGTCATGAAAATCCACTGATGAGAGTGACAAGCAAGTCCACTGCGGTTAAACCTCTTTTGAGACTTCGTTGTTGTGTGGCATGAACGCGGAACTAATAATTATTCATTGCTATCATTAAACTATAGTGTACACGTCGCTTATTTGTAAATTTTCTTTAGCTTTTCAAATTGAAAATGCTTCCTTATTGCCACAGCAGTTGCGGCAGTACAGCCACTATCTGTTTCAGAACAGCCACACAGCCGTACATGCAAATGAACTTGTAATGTACCGTATTTTCCGGAGTATAAGCCGTACTGGAGTAAAGGCTGCACCTCACCCCCCCCCCCCTCCCTTGTTTTGCCATGAAATACAGACATCTACCCTAGTGTACCGTCGTTATTTTGATCATCGGAGTATAGGTCGCACCTCCTTTCGTTTGGGTGAAATTTTGATATTCATTGTCATCATAGTGATCATAATAATAAGCTACAGTGCAACCCACTTACTTCCTCTGCTAAGATGTATAAAAGCTTTATATGGACATTGTGCGAGTCATCGTTGTCTACCTCCATATTGAAGTATGTTGGGAGAAGACCTGACTCGCATACTACACACAGTAACACCTGGCAAGGCGACCACTCGGATAAGGCGATCACCTGCCTAAGAAGACCACTGCAACCAGAACCCAAGGATGCTATTTCCAGTCCAAATGACCCTGGATAAGCAGACCACCTGGTAACCGAGACCACATTTTGAAGGTGCCTTGAGCGGTCGTCTTAGACAGGTTTCACTCTACTTTTCCCTGTTCCCCTTCAGGATGCGCCTTTTCAGAATTCTATTGTATCCTTGTCAAAACTACTACCGGATAAGGAAACACAAGTTCCGCACAATTACAGTACTGCCGGGCGCCGAAGAACGGCCAGGCTAGAGTTTCACACATGTTTAAGATCGGTCTAGGCTGGATTGTTTGCAGATAAGAGCGGAAACCTAGAATGCACACTCAGACGTATAACTCTGCTTAAATGTACGTGTAGGACTGTACCATCGAATGAGATGAAAACCGCTGTGTTCACTAAAAATAAGAACGGGCTAGGCTAGACCGGCCTGACTCCCCAGTTCTTCGTCGTCCGACAGTATTATACAGCAACTACTTTGAAGTGACTTACCGTCTGCGGATTGTCATACTCAATGTCCATCTCCTCCAGGTAGGGTATTGCAATCTCGTCCCGCCAAGTTGTGCGTCCGCAGCTGCCACCCAGGTGCACGAGGCGGCGCGGCGGACACCTGGCCAGGTCCTCGATGTTGGGCCGGCGTCGAAGGGCACCCAGCATGCTGTACGCGTGCATCGCCGTGCGCCCGGCGAACGAGAGGACGGCCTTGAGAGCGGCAACCGGGCCGTATTGCCTGGCCTGCTCCCGGTACGCCTGCTCCGCCGCGTTCCGCTCCTTGGTGCGCAGGAAGGCGAGGGTGGCGTACATGAGGAACTGATTATAGTCAACGCTAGCTATGGGCACCGACACGTCTCTACAGCTGCCGTGACCTGTCAGTGAGCTCTGGCCGAGCGCGAGTAGCTTGACGATGGCCTCGCGTGCGTGCTCGCCGGACAGCTTGGCTCGGCACTTGGGCGAGTTGTCATGCTCGGTCCAGGTGACGTCCGACTCGCACGCCTTCATGGCGCTGACAAACGCCTCGTGCGCCGCGCCTATCTCCCATCCCAGGCGAATGCTACTTTCCTCCAGAGAGGCAGCGTTCTCCGTCGCAATGCCGTCCGCGCTCACCAGAATATCGCGCACGCACTGAAGCGCCTGACTGATGTTGTTGAACACCAGGACTCCATTGGCCTCCGCGTAGTCGATGAGCAGTGCTCGCGCGTAGTTCAGCTCCTCGACCTCCTTGTCGCTCAGCACAATGGAGTCGTTGCACATCTCCCGTGACTGTTTGTATGTCATACGGATCACAGGCACCACGCCCTCCTTGCCTGCGCACATGTACGCCGCCTCTACAATGGACGCCGTTCCCCTCGTGTCTTCGTCGACCACGAGCAGGTTCACTGCCGCGCCGTTCTTGGCTGTGCGTTCCTCCGCTATCAGGTCCGGATGCCACTCGGTCCTCTGCGGATTGTAGTAGGTGATCCCGTTACCTTTCAGGTACGGAATTGCCGTCTTCTCTCGCCAAACAGTTGGATTGCACGCACCACCCAGGAACACCTGATGTTTCGCTTTCTTCTGACCGTAATGCTCGAGTCTTGGCTGCACCTTGCGCGTTGCACGCAGGTTGCGCTGCTGCGAGCTGGTTGGCGAAAGACCGCCAGCCGACTGCGAGGACTGCAGATTCTGAAAGCAGTGCAAGAACTGTGCGGCGTACCAGCAGAACTCGCCGAAGAGAAAGCAAGGCTCGGCTGGCACAGGGTCCCCGGAAAGATAACGACCATCGCAGGTCATTGCGAACGCCATCATTTCCAGCACCTGGGCGAAGGTAATGTTCAGGCCCATCTCGTGGAAGGCACGCGTCGCATCGCCGACGCTCAAACTTGGCAATACGCCACCGCCACCACTGCCATCGCTTTCTTGAAGCTGGGTGGACGACCTCACGACTGCTTCCTGAGCACACGTCAGGAAAGTCTGTGCGGAGATGTCACACGCCATAACCGTGCCCACAGACTCAGTCTCCGCTGCTTTCTTTCATCTAAACCGGCCCCGCTCCGAACAATGCAACAGAAAAGGGCTAGGGAAAGGACGGGTCCACTTGAAACGCACCTAAAGTTACTTTGGTGATGATCACAATTATTTAGGCGAACTAGTGATTTTCCGGGTGGAGGTCAACGCTTCATAGTTCATCTGCCTCACTTCGAACGCAGAACTTCCAACTGGCTGCACTCGTGTAGATCTAAAAGTATACCCAGTCACACACCATAATACTGATCACACTGGCACGCGTAGGAGGCAGATACCTGGATACGCGTCTAGCCGCGAGGGTGAGAATCTGAATTTCTGATGTTCAGTTCACAGTCAGTATCACTCACATCAAGTGCCCGACACTGCAACAGACCCAGAGTCAGAGGGCATTTTCAGGATTTCACGAAGCTGTGACTGTAATATTATGTGTCTGGTACCATGGGTACGGCCGTAGCCTATGACAGGCTATGTGTGTGTGTGTGTGTGTGTGTGTGTGTGTGTGTGTGTGTGTGTGTATGGGGGGGGGGGGGGGGGGGAGGGGGTGCGGTGTATCTCCTGCCTGTTGCCTGACTATCAGTATGGGACACTAACAGAAACACTGACAGAGCTAGAGAGAGGGAGAGGGGGAGGGAGAGAGAGAGAGAGAGAGAGAGAGAGTGTGTGTGTGTGTGTGTGTGTGTGTGTGTGTGTGTGTGTGTGTGTATGTGTGTGTATGTGTGTGTGTGTGTGTGTGTGTGTGTGCGTGTGTGTGTGTGTGCAACACAAGTTGCTATGTCTAACATAGCTGTTCGCCATCATCGCTTCCGCGATGGGCAGGTCTGAGGTCTGAGGTGTTGTGTGTGTGTGTGTCAGTGCATGCCGGAGTATGTGGTGTGATGTGTGTGCGGGAACAAAATTTTTAAAAAAGAAAAAAAGACCAAAAGTAGGGATTCACTGGCCAGAAAAAGCCACTTCATAGCTGTGTGGTGGATACCAGGCTGAACAGTGGTGGTCAATTCTTCAGCCTTGCAAGCTGTTGAATGGTGCAATCCCAGCACAAGTTGCTAAGGCTTCTGCTGTAGCATCACTATCATCGCCTCCGGCGATGGACGTCCAATGGTCCAATGGTGTGTGTGTGTGTGTGTGTGTGTGTGTGTGTGTGTGTGTGTGTGTGTGTGTGTGTGTGTGTGTGTGTGTGTGTGTGTGTGTGTGTGTGTGTGTGTGTGTGTGTGTATGTTGCCAACCTGTAGGAAGGCTTCCTTCTTGCCAAAGCATTTGGAAGTTGGACTAGTTTCGGCTCCACAATCCAGTGTGTCGTTACTATAATAGCTTTCATGGCTGAGGTTGTTGGTATGTCTGTTGAGTGTTGGCTCTGGGTTCCCAGTGCTCAGTAGCCGAGGCTGGTTGGTAAAGTAACTCCAATTTCACTTCAAGGTACCAGTGCATCTAGTGTCTGCTTCTATCAAAGCAGCGTGCTGTCTATACTGGTTACCCCAGCAAGTGTAGTGTGTGGTAACTGTCTTGGCCGTTTTATGCCGATGTACTCTGTGTCGTGTAGACCAGGTGTGTATTGGTGGCCGATTCACATGGCTTCGCCAGTTGTGTGGATTAGACAGTTATCTGGTGCAAGTCTTGATCTGTCTCATTCAGATCTTGTTCGCTATCGTTGCTATCAGGGAGTCGTATAAACGACTCCCTGGTTGCTATAAAGAGAAAATCTGTGGGTGCACATCTAGTGCATTTGCAGATTTGCGTGCTTCTCTTGCGACGGGCGTATACATGGCACATGGTGTATGTTGGTGTGTGTGTGGGGGGGGGGGGGGGGTATGTGCGAGTGTGTTTGTGTTTGTGTATGTGTGTGTGCGTGTGTGCGTGCGTGTGTGCGTGTGTGTGTGTATGCTTCATGACCTCATTACACCCCTGTCGCACACCCGCCGAACAAGGAGCACAAAATGTTCCCCTGCCTCTTTTCCCGAGGGTCGCATCTTCCGCCGCCTCACACAGCCCAATGCCCATCCCATCACTGTCCCGCTCTCTGGAATAAGTTTCCTGCATCTACTTTATACGATCACTGGAGAAACCTGGTCAATTCCAGACCGCTCTTTTATCCCACCTGAAAATCAACAGACCAACGTTGCTCACTGATCAAAAAATGTAATCTTTCCCCTGCTGTCTTAAAACCCTACTCTTTTTTCTTTTTTTCTTTATTATTTTAATCTTTTTAAAAATCTTTTCCTGCCGAACTTGATACAGTCAGACCTCGCTTAACCGCACACATCCGTTTTCCAAAAAAAATCCTGATAGGCGAGGGAACCAGATAACCGAACACCGTTTATGTTGGATGCATCACGTATGCTGTAAATATGTAACCAGCTTTTTTCTTCCGGATGGCGAGGGATCCGGATAAACGAGGACCGGATAAGCGAGGTCTGACTGTACTTGACTGACTCACGACTGCTATCCGGAGCACACGAGGAGCACGTCGCACCTTCGACTCGGCAAACCTGCAAGAAAGCACCACTCCCTGCTCAATACACGGTGTTTCGGGGAATTCCCCCCTCATCAGTTCAGTCTGTTTATCACAACTCCATGAGAGACTCTGACTCACGCTGCTACCTGGAGCTTCACGAGGTGTTTGTCGCGCTGGAAACAAAGCGTCTCTATAAGTTTGTATCCCTAGTGATGGTTTGGCCTGGAGAGCAGTATATAAGTGGTGCTTTTCAGGCACAATCTTCCTCAGCCTACTCAAGCTCAACTGATGAGGGGTGAATTCCCCGAAACACCGTGTATTGAGCAGGGAGTGGTGCTTTCTTGCAGGTTTGCCGAGTGGAAGGTGCGACGTGCTCCTCGTGTGCTCCGGATGGCAGTCGTGAGTCAGTCAAGTATCAAGTTCGGCAAGAAGCGTGTGTTCCTAGTTGGAACAATCAACTTCATGACTATTACCGCCGAAGTCGCAACTTCTAAGTTCGTTTAATCTTTTCCTTTTCCTTTAATTTAATGCCTGTAGTCGATCTCATGTAAGTAAAAAAACAAGTAAATTATCGTATCCGTTCCCGAAGGGAACTCACGGCGGCCGCTAACACCCGATAAACCCTAGCGGCAGATGCAGCGCCTAACGGTGGGGGTGTAATAACATGTAATAACTGCTAATAAGGCAACACAGCCTGTTTGTTCTTCGACATTAAATA
Source organism: Sycon ciliatum (assembly GCF_964019385.1). NCBI lineage: Eukaryota > Metazoa > Porifera > Calcarea > Leucosolenida > Sycettidae > Sycon > Sycon ciliatum. The sequence continues at coordinate 17,741,763 of NC_088654.1, read as the reverse complement.
AAACCAATCCAATACGCAATAGATTCACACTGGAACCCACACCCACAAGTGTTTCGGGAGTAGGGGATCTTTCCCTTGCTATAAGAACTTCATTTTGGAAGACTTTTTTCAAGTAAGACATGAATTACGGTCGGAGTTTTCATTTTGTCCTGGCCAAAATTTCGTTTTATGCGTGTTTCTGTGTAAAAGTGAGTCCCGCACATACATGTACCTATCTAGACAAATGTCATGTATCAGACTCGGTGAGTGTTAGGGGTAAGCGGATTATGCCGGCATAATTTTCGGCATAATCAGGTCCTTTTGAGAAGGAGCAAAAAAAGGCATCCGATAAACAAGGACAGATGCCCAATGAGGCTGTTATACATACCTGCTATTGAAGGCATATTTTTTACATAATCAGGTCTTTTTTGAGAAGGAGTATAAAATGGCATCCGAAAAAAGGGCAGATGCCCAATGAGGCTGTTATATACATGCACACACCAGCTATTGAAGGACCATACATAGCCCTTCTTGTCGAGTTGGAATAATATTTTAGCAGCCACTAAGCCCACTATAGGACATCTCGGAAAGGTTCAGCGGTTGCTTGTGAATTTGGTATTCCCCTTGCATAATATTATTATTATTATTATTATTATTGTCTTGTACTTCCACAAAGCTCCCAGTCCACATCATGACAATGGTCTGAGTCCTTTTTTCATGGCCATTATCTGGGTGTTCATGCAAGCGCCCTGCGTTGGTTTGCGTCGTACCTCGCCGGGAGATCTCAGCGTGTCGTCACGCAAGCCAGCCAGTCTTCAAGTCTTGCAGTGTCTCGAGGAGTTCCTCAGGGAAGCATTTTAGGCCCTACCCTTTTTAATGTCTACCTGAGGGACCTTCCCCGGCTTGCGGAGACAGCGGGTTCAAAATTACTGGTGTTCGCAGATGACAAGACAGTCTACTCTAGTGATCCGTCGAAGGCGCGTTCTGAAGCCAAGTTGTCATCGGCACTGGAGATACTAAACAACCACCTTGGCTCTTGGCATGCAGATAAATACCGACAAAACCGTTGTCATGCAAATCCATCCCAAACGTGCCATAGAGAGTCAGCAACAACAACAAAGGCAACAACTGCAAATCACTTTGTCAAATGTTACGCTAGGGGAAGTAGAAAGCACCAGATGCCTAGGAGTCGTTGTTGACAATAAGCTGTCCTTTGACATTAACAATGTCGTCCGGAAAGCCTCACGGAAGATCGATGTACTGCGCCGATCTTTCCGCCAGATGAACCTGTTTGCCCGCCGTACTTTCGTTGTCGGTGTTATTCAGCCTGATCTAGAATAATGCTCTCCCTGTATACCTTTCGTTTATATCCGCTAAAAATAGAAACAAGCTAGCCTCACTCCACCGGCGTGCTGTACGAGTTGCTTTTGGTGCATCACCCCAAGCTAATATCACGCCACTTCTTCACCACCTCAATGTTTCCTCTTTCCAATATCGATCAGTATTTTTGTTCCTTGTATTCATTTTCCACTGTTACTGTATTAAGCCGGCTGTTTGCTTGCAGTCCCTCTTTCCCATCTGTACGTCTACCCGAACTACTCGCGGCTCAACAACTCATAACATGAGTATCAATCGCTATAGATCTATGTCTGGCTTTCTGTCCTTTTCAAGTAAATCGGCTCTTGTTTGGAATTATTTACCAGACGACCTGAAGTCCTGCACTACTATCGCAGATTTCCGCGACAAATTGGCTATTTGGCTAAAAGACAGCTTAACTCTTAATCATTGTTGTGATTTGCTTTCAAGCAATGTGCATAATCAGTAAATTGATGTTGCTGTTTTTTTTTTTTTTTTTTTTTTTTTTGGTTTCCCGTTCTCGGGGCCTTCTATTCGGTACTCTTTGTAGTTGTACTTCTGTACTGTTGAGCTATCCGAATTCAAATAAACACTAAAATAATCTGTTCTTTCGGTCTTTTGGTGAAGCATATAAAAGCATAATTGGCTGTTTTCTCGAGTATCCTGCGAGCATCCGCTAGAGCGTAATCTGGTCATTTCCCGAGCATAATCCGCTTACCCCTAGTGAGTGTGCTGTTCGGGACCTGGTTAAATTTACCTCAGGGTATAGCGTGTCCCTCGTGATCGGTGTGTTGTGCAGCTAGCTATGAGTGCCGGGAAACAGGCAACAATTGCTCGATTGCAACAGGAACAGCAACAACAACACAAGAAGGAAGACATCATGGGTGGGGGTGGGCATAAGCAGACAAACTGAGTGAATGCATGGTCGCAGTTTAGCCCATGGTTGAAGTGTTGTCCCCTTGCACCTGCAGACTCTCGACTAGTATGTAACTCAAGCGCCTCTATATCTAAACCTTATGTAGATCTACAGTGTTGCTCAATGAAATCTGATCGGGTGAGTCAGCTTTGCACCCGGCACCAGTGGCAGTAAACGCAATAGTTCAGTGTCTCTCTGTGTGGCGTCATCGGCCATGAGTCACCGCGAAGACTGGGCATGGGGGCGCAGTAACATGCCATGACATTGTATGAACAGGCTACAAACTAACTTACCACGGTCACGCGCATGTACAGTTGTCTGCTTGCCTAGAATCACTCTATCATCGGTTTGCCGCGTTCACGCTTCACAAGGTATAGTTGTCCGAAATCACGAGACACAGAACTGACCCAAGATGATTGGGCTGATGTCATTGAACAGCAGAGACTTCACTTCTGCACACTATGGCTATATTCTATAGTTCAGCTCAGTAGCGCACTCACGGAGGATATAAAACGAGAAAACTGGCATTGTGCAAAGCCAAAGGTTTCCTCCACACCAGAGTCCATCAAGAGGCGGCAGAGGGGTCCGTATTGAGAATACGCGGCACCCTATCCAAGAACCATCATACACAACTGCTGGCTACGAAGTCGACTTTATCCCACTATATAGGTGGTCGGACCCATTCTTTACCAAATCTGCAGCCTACAAGACAGTAGTTTCATTGATCAGTCATTTGGCGCGAAGCGACGGCATCAGTGCGCCGTGATGAAGGTGAAGCTCAACTTCACAGCACGCCTGCTGTGTGCCTTTCTCGTGGCTTGGGCGCATCGTTGCGAGTGGGCCACTGCTGCTCCCGTTGGAGCTGCACCGCCGACCTACGTTGGATTTATGTACATCCAGGGTGGCGGCGGCGATTCCCAGGGCTTGACGCTGAACTCGCTCACGGTAGGGGATCATTGGTCCTGGGAGCAGCACAGCGCGTGCAGCTATCCGAACGCCAGCATCGCCATGTTCGGCTCTCACCAGGCGTCATATGCGCCACGCCGACGCCTGATGTACAAGGGCATTATGTTCGGAGATGACCAGCACATACTGCGCATCAGCATCGCCCAGGGGACCTGGGAGCTTGACTGTACTGTCCTGCCCACCAAATTGCCCATACCCGCTGGAGAATACCGCATGGACATTTTCCCCGACCAGGACCCGAAGGAACCCAAACCCACCATCGTCGGGGCCTTGAATGGCAGCCCCACGACGGAGTACCACCTTTACGAACTGCACGGTGAAGACTCAGACAAGCCGGAGCTGAAATCCTTGATGGTAGTGAAACTAAAGCACCAGGTACAGCAGGTGTTCGGCTCCTATTACGACAGCACTAGCCAAGTAGAGTATATCGGTTTCAACGAAGGTCACCTGTTCTGGGACGTGGAACCCTGCTGGATTCTGATTGTCGACGTTGGCAACAAGAAGGTTCTGAACGCCACGTACTACGAGCACGAGTCCGGGTACGACATCTGGTGGGATCCGACGTTGAAGTCCTTCTTCATTCCCACCATGGACGACTGCGCCGTGAACAAGACCTCCTGCATACAGGGCGTGCGTCCCTGGACGGCCGCGGGCGGGCTGGGCGAGGTGCAGAGGAACATGTGCATCGGCGGTACAGCCTGCTTCTCCTTCGAGGTGGGCTACGGGTACGCGTTCAACCCGTCCAATCATACCGCTGTCCTCTACGGCGGTGTGTCGGGATGGTGGTGGTACGACGTCACCAACGCAGCCAGTGACCAATACGAGTATGACACGGTGTTCGTCAACAACCCAGTGTATATTGGTGACCAGAGCAGCAGAGAATGAAGGACTCGGTTAAGTTTGCATAGTAACTGCTCTGACCGTCAAAGTGCCGGTTGTAAGCCTAGGACTTGCTACTATGTTAATCAGCATTGTATTCGACTTGAAGAGTAATGGTACGAAAGGCCTAGTCGAAACTATAATGGCTTCTGTGCTTCGTGTGCTGATTTTCTTTCCTTCAATCAAGAATTTATGATAACTAGGTACAATGTTTGTTCTTTAAATATAAAAAATATATAGCTCTTCAATTCTCTGAATACAACCCCTTCCTCATGAAGAAACAACAAGAGTTCAGCCATCACACTTGCTCAACTCTGATTGGCTGAGGGCGGTTGACCAAGCATTTCAGGTGTGAAGTTCAGAGCCAGGATGGGCTATAAAAGTAATCATTTCAAATTTCAGATTTTCTTTTCCAGCAGAAGTTCCCAGCTTCTTTCTCCTTCCTCTTGCAGAAACAACAAGAGTTCAGCCAGCTGTTGTAGTTAGAAATTTCAGGTTTTCTTTTCCAGTAGAATTTTCCAGTTTCTTTCTCACTAATGATCTCATCACTTTACATTCCAACAAATTGTTGGGCCTGGCTCCTCATCAGGGCGAAAACAAGCAGATTTACTGTTTTGTAAAGTGATTCCTAGCGAAGATACACTTATAAGAGTTGGAGAAGTGAAGAGTTACACATGTGGAAGAGTCTGGTGTCCGCACCAAATATAACTCATTCTCCCCCGATTTTTTCGCCTTCCTTTCCATCATCACATTCGTCTGACTTATTGTGATGACAGATGGCTAATCAGAGCAGGGTAAACCGAACATCCTGACAAGGAACGTCGTCAGCTGACGCAAACACTCATGCAGTAACACGGCGAAGGCCTTCCGCTCGGTAAGCGTTAGGCCCTGACGGATTATGCTAATATTTTCGTGAAATTATGTTTTTGGCATTGCTGAAAAATGCAGAATTATGCTATTTTATGCTAAAAGTTATCATATTATGCCGCATTATGCTTACATATGCTGCTAATGTATATGATGGTTCTGTGCAAAATAACAGGTGATTTTTTTTATAGGGCATTGTACTGTAGTAGCAAAAGTTCAACGGGGTCAACGCACCGTCCGACCTACAATTGTAGCTACGACCATCACTGATTGTAATGGACTGAACATGTTATCAAGGGAGTCGTAAACCTACGACTTCCTGGTGTATCTACTTGTACGTGTAGAACATGTACAACTCTATGGAATTTGGTGCGAACAGGCGGATTATTCCATTATTTATGCGATTCGTATACGATTTGCCTTGAATTATGCGACTATTCGATTTTGGTAGGAATTATGCGAAAAATTATGCTAGCATAATCCGTCAAGGCCAAGTAAGCGTGTGTAAACCCGCGATATTCATGTTAAAACAAAATGGCGTCACGATTTATTGAAAGTGGTATAGTTGGTGGAACGAGTGTTCAAACCAGGGAGTCGTAAAAGCCCGGGAGAGGACACGGCACACATTCCCAGAAAACATCTTTGCCTCGCGCTGCCGGGGAACGCTGCCAGGGAACGGTGTTGCGAGGCAAGGAAATTATTATTTTCGAAAATTGTGATGTCTTCTTGAAATACTATTACTAATTGGGACATTCTCCGATTTCTCTTAGAGCACGGAGACGATTGCTCCGTCGAGTCTTCTGATCTCTATTTTCATCCTCATCTTCCAGCTGCCTCACTCATTCTCTCTCAGTTTATCGAAGTTAATTTATTCTGAGGCGATGGAAATGCAAGACAAATCCCTAATTGTACTTCACTTTTATTTGAGTTGGGGTGAACGAAATGAGATTTGTGGAAAATGACGCCACTTCCCGTGTTAGCCGCTGGTCGTATCATACAGCCCATATTCCATTGCAGGTGATGGGCCAACGTTCGTGTTGAGATCCGCTGAGTTTCCTCGTACTCGTGGAGTTGAATTTGTGGCAGAAATTGCACTGAATTGCAGTCAAATGGTTGTGAATGAAACGAGATTTGTGGAAAATGACGCCACTTCCCGTGTTAGCCGCTGGTCGTAGCATACAGCCCATATTCCATTGCAGGTGATGGGCCAACGTTCGTATTGAGATCCGCTGAGTTTCCTCGTACTCGTGGAGTTGAATTTGTGGCAGAAATTGCACTGAATTGCAGTCAAATGGTTGTGAATGAAACGAGATTTGTGGAAAATGACGCCACTTCCCGTGTTAGCCGCTGGTCGTAGCATACAGCCCATATTCCATTGCAGGTGATGGGCCAACGTTCGTATTGAGATCCGCTGAGTTTCCTCGTACTCGTGGAGTTGAATTTGTGGCAGAAATTGCACTGAATTGCAGTCAAATGGTTGTGAATGAAACGAGATTTGTGGAAAATGACGCCACTTCCCGTGTTAGCCGCTGGTCGTAGCATACAGCCCATATTCCATTGCAGGTGATGGGCGAACGTTCGTGTTGAGATCCGCTGAGCTTCCTCGTACTCGTGGAGTTGAATTTGCGGCAGAAATTGCACTGAATTGCAGTCAAATGGTTGTGAATGAAACGAGATTTGTGGAAAATGACGCCACTTCCCGTGTTAACCACTGGTCGTATCATACAGCCCATATTCCATTGCAGGTGATGGGCGAAAGTTCTTGTGGAGATCCGCTGAGCTTCCTCGGCGTACTCGTGGATTTATGAATTTGTGTCAGAAATTGCAGTCGAGTGGACTTCTGTGCGTGTGTTGTGAGTAAATCGCGACGGCTCCCTTCCTTCAGCATCGTCAAAACGCAACATAGAGCATTATTACGCACTCGTTCCATGATTCATGATAATGCCTGGATTCTTTTAAAAACAATCAATGTGTGTTCCCTATCTATCTACATTGTACATGGTTGCAGGTCGTTATTTATAAATCTTGATAATTTCAACACTTTTCTACTCGTATACTGAGTACGCGGTGACTTGAAGCGTTTAGGAAACGGAAGTCTTGGCGAGTGTACAAAAGGTAAACCTATCATTTGTACTTCATAACGGAATTGTGCACAAAAATGCACACACACGTTCGCGCGCACATACACAAGCACACACACAAGCACACACACAAACACTGTACAAACACACACAAAAGTACAAGCACATGTGCACATACACACGCCTCTCCCCCCCCCCCCCCCCCACACACACACACACACTCAACTCCCCACCCCTGTACTGAGTCTGACAGACATACAATCATGTTTATCCTTCCTTCGCCACCAGTTTCGGATAATGGTGTCAACAACGAGTTGTAAAATATTGGTATTTTAGGACTCCCTGCCCTGAAGACAAGCACAGCGCCGTGGATCGAGCAGATCCGGCCGCGCCGGCCTAGCGTGCTTCACTTTCTGGCCGAGGCAAACATCGTCCGCGTGCGCGCATCCCGTGTCCTCTCCCGGGCTTTTACGACTCCCTGGTTCAAACCCATTTGAACTTCATACTGTTCGTCTTCTTTTTGACATGCTCCCTTTCCATCGTCCTTAGCTTTTATTTGTTGAGAGCTGTTTTGGCTTTCTCCTATACCTCTGGGGGATGCCAAGTGATGGTTTTGAGAGGCTGGTGATGGCTGTGAGCGAGAGTTTGCCGATCGGCGTCGTCCTCGCTATAGCGATGAAAATACTAGTTACTGCGCACCTGGCAGATATCACAACACGTCGGAGCGTCCAGGAGCAAAGGAATCTTGGGTTTTCACTGGAATCTAGTTCCTCCAGCATCGTGTAGCCCACCGTCGGTGAATGGCGGTCCAGAAAGGTCGAACCTGGTCTTCTGCAGCATCTCGCAGTCCTGCGAGGCACACTGAATACGCCTGTCATGTATTCTACAAATAAAAATCACGAAGTAGTGGACTTTACAGTGATGAGTCTATCCTGTATGCTGCAAAAGACGCAGGAAATGTGACTGGTGTCTGTACACTCAGTGACTGGACGCCAACACCCCAGTCTTCTCCTGCAGGATCTGTTTGACATTGACATTATGCAGTAGGTCGGCATTGACCTGGTTTGGCAGCTATCGTTATAGTATCTGCCTGGTTGGATGTAGCAGGTTGGTGTTTGCTCGTCGTCCAGTCCGGAATTTTCTTGTAACTCACGGTGGAGTACGCGCAGGGTTTGTGATCATCCCTCTTCACTTCAATATTATCAAACACAACTTTCCCTTTGTCACTCATCTTATCCTGAGTACTGAATTTGCTGACAATATTGCACCATACTTGTCACAACCTACCGCCACTGCTGGCGGTGGCGACTGGTTCGTCAATGGCGGTGACCAGGCTGACTGACTAGCTTCGAGACAGCGGACTTGTTGTCAATCCCGCGGCAGCCTAAAGGTTGATTTTATTCATCCAGCCTTAGCGCCATGTTGACGATGCCCTAGTGACTGTGTGTCATGGATTGCCTTGCCATCAGCGGTCATTGCCGTCCACCTTGATGCAGCCCTCAACAACTGGCTCAGCCCATGGGAGTCTCAAGTGGACAAAATTGTTGCCAAAATAGCTCAGAAGATTGGTGCATCGTGGTGTAGGTGAGCACATAACTAGGACTTCCCAGCGTCTATTTGTCCAGGCTGCGATACTATGTGACATGCTGTACTGCACATTCTTTTCAGCACTGCAAGGCCGGCAGCTGGACCGACTGCAGGGGCCGCGCACATGCAGGCCGCCTGTTGCCAGTGCAGCATTCTGGAACGTTCCTTCCTTCTGAGATCCGTGGAATAATAACTTTCTTTGCTTCAAAGCAAGTTGCTTACCTTTCTGTTGTGCTCCCAGTGTCCTTACAACAATAACCTATAGCAATGTTTTATTTTCCTTTCCATTCCCCAACCAATGAATACTACGATGTCGATTCTATTTCTTCATACTTTGGTGTGTGCCCGCGCACGCACGTGTGTGTGTATACCTCACTCGCCACTCGAAGTTCTGTTCCCCATCACTGGAACACTGCCTGTTCTTTCAGGACCTGCCATCATCTGCGGATGGGCATTCAATAATTGTATTGTGTGTGTGTTTCATTCAGAATCAGATCCGCTATCATTGCTATTAGAGAAAATCTGTGGGTTCACATCCAGTGCATTTTTAGATCTGCGTGCTTTTCTCGCCACGGGCGCATACATGGGACATTGTGTGTGTGTGCGTCTGTGTGTATGGGGATATTGTCTGTATCGGCTTTTGGTACTAATGTTCAGGTCTGTGCTTGCATGTGTGAACATGAAATTGTTCGGTTCTGTGCATGCTATTGCTATGTTGTATATTATTGTATGTATGTGTGCATTTCCACGAACAGTGTAGACGAGCGTGGAGAGTGCATTCATCCCTCATCAACCACTTCCCCTTGGGCTTACGAGAGTTTTTTCTGCGTACCTCTCTGATACTGTATTGATGCCGGCACCTGTACCTCGATGTGTTCCTCTATCTGCAGTCGCCTTTAACCTTCGGTCAAGTTAACGTTTATTGTGCTCTATTTATCGTGCGAATCAAAATAAACAATAATAACACAAGTCGTGCTAGAGTGACGACATGTGCGTGTAGTAGGGTTGATGCGATGGGACGTTATAATTAGGTGGAACAGAACACACATTGGGCAGATTGATTGGGCATCATTGATTGTGCTCAGTCTAAACAGTGAACATAATAATTATCTCCAGTGACAGACTGTAGCGGCTAGCCTCCAATAGGTAGCTGGCACTAGTCGCTACTGCTTGTTTGACAGGTGCCGCCAGAACCCCTGTTGTGTCATGCTATAGATGCACATGCCCTATTCTGGGGCATACTGAGGTACTTTGATTTTGTTGACTGCATGTAGACAGCATCCAATAGTAGTACTCGTAGACCTTGGCTCTTTGTAGGTCAACCACCATCGCATGGATCGATCGGTGACTATGCACTTGGAGGTTGGAATAGCCCGCGCTGAACAGATCTTGCCATGGCCCAGGGAGTGAACTCGCTTACTCGACTATCCCGGTTTTAGTTAACCAGCATGAGTGGTGCAATTTGTCCATACCATGTTGCGAGCTCACAGTTGTTTGGGCAGGTTTTGAGCTGCACCACGAAACAAAGCGAAATAACGGCGTGACTGTAGAGCAAGGAAGCGGCGAGACGGCACTTCCAGGACGAGACAGGCAGTAGAGATGTGTTCACAGCACGAGCAACCTCTCAGACCCTGCCGGTACTCCACAGTTACAAGAAAAAGTCGGACTGGACGACGCGCCAATGCAAACCTGCTACATCCACCCAGGCAGATAGCTGCCAAACCAGGCCAATGTCGACCCACTGCATACCGGTATGTCAATGTCAAAGTTGACAAACAGATCCTGCAGGAGAAGACTGGGATGATATTGGCGTCCAGTGTACGGACACCAGTCACATTTCCTGCGTCTTTTGCAGCATACAGGATAGACTCATCACTGTAAAGTCCACTACTTCGTGATTTTTATTTGTAGAATACATGACAGGCATATTCAGTGTGCCTCGCAGGACTGCGAGATGCTGCAGAAGACCAGTTTCGACCTTTCTGGACCACCATTCACCGACGGTGGGCTACACGATGCTGGTGGAACTAGATTCCAGTGAAAACCCAAGATTCCTTTGCTCCTGGACGCTCCGACGTGTTGTGATATCTGCCAGGTGCGCAGTAACTAGTATTTTCATCGCTATAGCGAGGACGACGCCGATCGGCAAACTCTCGCTCACAGCCATCACCAGCCTCTCAAAACCATCACTTGGCATCCCCCAGAGGTATAGGAGAAAGCCAAAACAGCTCTCAACAAACAAAAGCTAAGGACGATGGAAAGAGAGCATGTCAAAAAGAAGTCGAACAGTATGAAGTTCAAATGGGTTTGAACACTCGTTCCACCAACTATACCACTTTCAATAAATCGTGACGCCATTTTGTTTTAACACGCATACGGTCCACTACACGCAATAATATCCATGAAAACTTTGAAAAGGAAACCATAGTCTAGATAGGATGAAACACTCGATGAGCAGACACCTGTACAGTGCTATGTATTTACTCTTCTACCATGCATGGAGCATGCTACTGAAGGGTTTCCATGGGGACAACATCACCCAAATCTGCAAGAGCCCCTGCCCCGGCCCTGCTCATAGCCGCCACAACGCCAAACGCAAGCAAGACCAATCCCGAAAAGATTGTGTGGGTTCGAAAGGGGGCATGTCAACTGAGAGTACACTGTACAACACATACATGGCACTACCTGATCAGCATGCGGCACAGGACGTGTTTGATAGTTCCCGTATGTGAGGGTAAGTACACAGTTTTCTCGTTAGTTGCATGCAAGAGAGACGATGCGACAGAAAGCAAAGCCCTTTGTAGTTTTCTCTCTCGCACTGGTAATGGTCTGCTGTTGGAGTTGAAATGCTAAGACATCATCCTTGTTTCGCTCTTCTGTGTAGTGTGAAGAGGTCAACGAACATGTATAGCTCACTTTGATGAAGTAGGCAAGGCTGTGAGCGCTGTGGCTCAAAGCGATAGGCCCTAAATCTTACGAGATATTTCGAGTGCTATTGTTTGTTGCGAGCGCTTCGTCTTCGATGAGTCCTGCCTCTTTCCTGGCAGCTGCCCTCCTATGACCAACCACGAAGTGACTGTACTCATCTGAAGCCGATCAGTGTTGCACAAGAAGATATCGTTTTCGCCAAGCCAGTGCCCCGCCAAAGACCATCGCCGTGTCACACCGTCGGAACGAGTTCATGATGAGAAACGTCATTCGCGCGAGCGTGATGAAGAACTATTTCGAAAGACAACATAGTCTTTACCCCAGGGCCGACAACTATGCGCAGGTCCTGCAAGGGGAGAATGTCACCAGCGACATCAACGAAGACGACGGCAGTATTTCGGAAACCTGGAGTCAGCGGACGACCCGGTACATGTACAGTATAGGTGACATGTCGACACGAGCGTGCGGAAACACAGCATACACTGTAGTAATGTTGCGAGAGTTTGCGGAAGGAGTCCAAGTCGGGAAATCCATCAGCTCCAAAAGCTACCTGTAGGTGGGCGATGAGACTCCAGCTTCAGACTACAACAGTCAGGACTTGTAAATAGTTGAACTTTGTGAAGCAGCAGATCGAGAAGTTAGCTGAAATCGTAGCTGTTGCAGTATGTCGGCGCTATGTAGCTTGCATTTTTTACGGAGAGTCGAACGCCACGCGAATGTTTCTCTCCTCAGCGAGAGCTAGCTGGCCTCCAAACTCCGTCAGAGTCTGCCTAACGTACCGAAGGTCCTTTGACTAGCTGCTGGCAGGACTCCATCAAATCCTTTAGCTTCAGCTCGGCGAGCAAAAGTCTCTCTCTCCTCCGCCATGAGCTGACACACACAAACTGAATACAAAACGATGCACTTCACACATGCTGGCTTGCACGCGTGCCCCCTTTCACGAACCCAGAAAATCTTTTCGGGATTGGTCTATTTAGTTGGAAGCTCTTATTAGTACTCCCCAAAATGTTTGAATATCATTCAATTCCTAAAATTAATGTCAACGTTTCTTCTTTTCGATCTCTGGAGCTATAAGATGTCATGTCTGCCCCTCAGCCGACAGCACGGTCCTTCTTCCATGAAGTTACTGGGGTTCGAGTTCCGACCCTATTTCCACCTCCATAGGATAGCAGAATTATAGCAACTTTTGGCAGAGCATCCGCAGCTCAAATTCATAGCCTCACATCACTTCTTTTACAGACTTGGTATTATGGAAAGTTTGGAAACCCCTCGATAGGCGAAAGCCTTTGGTGAATCGGTAAACAATAAAAATATTACAGAAATACACACTAACTGTTAGTTACTTCGTACATGTAAATCTCTTGCCTAAAAGACAAGTATTCCACTGCACAAGTCTCTTTCACCCTGATATCTTTTCAGTCCCCAAACAGTCAATCAGCTTAGCCATCTTGGTAACTCCATATGAACATGATTCACCATCACCATCTCCCATTAATTATGCATTCGCCGAAAAATTCAGAAAGTACGACTCGTACGCTCCCCATTGCCAAGAGCTGCAGCGCATTTGGCATGTGGATGATGCCCGCGTTGTGCCTCTGGTCGTTGGAGCGCTTGGTGGTCTGACTGGTGCGTCCCTTTCACACTTTATGTTGGCATTGGCAGGCACTCTGCGCATCGAAAGGGCCCAGCAATGTGCTATCCTGGGCACACTAAACATTGCTGATTTAATGTGCCAGAAAGGGCTACAATGCTCTTGGATTGACAAAAAGGGGAGAATGGCTGCGAATTGTCAAACTTCAAGGAAGGAATGCACATAGTCAATCTACCTCTGAAGCTGCCGCAATATCTCTCACAAGCTCCACCGCCTATTAGTACTACTTGACATGATCGCTTCTCCAGTGGCTGGTCTCCATTGCAACTTGATGCAGGGCTGTGGCAGAATAGTGGTTGTATCAAATCTTTCCCCCTCGATATCCAGGTAGTGAGAGGTAAAAACCATCATTACTACTAGAGCGATACTGACTGTCGCAAGAGCGAAACTGACTCACGCTGCTATCTGCTGTTCACAAGGTGTTTGTCGCGCTGGAAACGGAGTGTCTCTGTAAGTTTGTATCCCTGGTGATGTTTGTGCCTGGAGAGCACTATAATAAGTGGTGCTCTTCAGGCAAAATCTTCCTCAGCCTACTCCAGCTCAACAGATGAGGGGTGAATTCCCCGAAACACTGTGTATTGAACAGGGAGTGGTTCTTTCTTACAGGTTTTCCCAGTGGAAGGTCAACATCGATGGACTTCTCGTGTTCTCTGGATGGCAGTCGTGAGTCAGTCACGTGAGAATTCAAGTCGGCAGGAAAACCACGAGCTCCCATGTAGGGAGCAACACACAATTCTCCTTTTTTCCCCCAGAATTAATTGGCTGACCATCCGATAAGAACCATTTTTCTTCAGACTTTCCCGTTTGCGTCTTTATCTCAAACCAGACAAATATTTTAATATCAAGAGTACATGTATAATGACCCCCAGAGTGTGCAGCTCTGCATATGGGGTCTCCGACGGCGAAAACTCACATCACGTGTCTCAGATACGTTCGTACTACGCACTAACGACTCTGAAGGATAGCGCGCGCGCGCAATCCGAATATCTGCCATTATAATGCTGGGGATTTGCATACCCGCAGTGACTTTCTGTCAGAGTGCTTTATTACCCCGCTGCTCGTTGAAAAGAGGCTGGAAACGTACAACTGCGACAATGCACCACGTGATGTGAGTTTTCGCCGTCGGCGTACCCCATAGAAAGGGTATCAGGAGTTGCACACTCTTGGGGGGTTGTATACTCTTGATATTATCGTTAGTATATTAGAAACAAAGGAAAACTGGGACTATTGAGGAATGAAAGACGCTTGGAAGAGAACTTTTCTTTGTCCTCGTCAGTGCTTGTGTGGGGTGAAAAAGCTGTACGAACCTAAATAGGTGGTGTGAGTGTGCAGCGACTTGTTCAGTTGTCGCAGTGCATACTCTTTCGCCCCGGGAAGCGAATACTTGACTGGGTGAGCGGATGTGCGAGTTTCATTAAACCGCTTCTTCACTTCATTGAATTTCTGCTGCTGGCCGCCTTCCCATGCGTAAACAGCTGGGCCCGGACGCATACTAAAGTCATACTTCATATCGGGAACGATCAAACGGAGAATGTTGGGAAGAGCAATCTCGTGGTACACATTACGAAAGACAAAAGAAAGCTCAATAAACTCCTTCGCAAACCGCGTGGGAATGTAGCCGACGTCCGAAGCCACCTTTCGTAGGCAATGAGAACCGCATTTCAGTGCCGTGGGCATTCGCTGTATGTACATAGGTCGTATGCAGTGGTACGCCTTCCGAACCGCTTGAAGTCCGTCTGGTCGGTCCCAATGAGACCACTTTGGTTTATCCCGCTCACGCCCAGGGTGTGGGAAGACCTGCTCACGCCCAGGGTGTGGGAAAACCGGCTCCCATGGCACCGATACTGGCAACGTCCAGACCTTGGAAGTATTCAGCTGTGTGAGGACATAGGGAAAGTTGAGAAGGACATCATCTCCAATCCACATGTACCCATCATAGCAGGGATGCTCCAGTATGGCTTGTGCAATCACAACGTGCTGTCTGGTACCGCGGCGAATGCGAGGTGCTGGCCTGACACCATACTTGCGATGACCGGTCTCCGAGTAGAACACAATATTGCTAAAGGCACCCTCATACAATCTACGGATAAACACAGAGTTTTGATGATGAACTGGCCAGTTGAACAACACTATGAGTAAAACTCTTCTGCATGTCTGTTGTGATTCTCCTCCTGTGCCTCCCTGACATGGTCCTAAGTTGGTACGGTCAGGCTTGCACCCTAAACCTTTCAACTTTTGCACATAGACTTCGGCAGTGATGCCATCCAACCGCTTTATACCTGTGAAGTTATGCAGATCAGCTTTGCAGTCGAGACGTGAGACATTCGTCAGCGGGGTTTTTCCCATGTATCTCCATCGGTCACGCTCCCGCTCGTCCGTACCAATGTCAATATGAGCATCTGCACCAGCAGAGGCTTCGGAGAATGCCTCGTCCAAAATGCTCTTCAGCAGCAGCGCATGTTGTAATGGCTGGCTACTGGTGCGTGATGGGACAAGCAACCCCTGGGATCGCCGTGACCTTGTCACTGGCCAACTGAGGCGGTTATCATAACTCGTCGATATTCCGAACAATGCGAGCAAAATCATCGAAAAGACCTTCGTTACTCTAGCCCAAAAGTACCCAGTGGCTTCCACAGTCATAGCCCTCGGGACAAATGCAAGTAACCAACTACAAGTTAGTTGTTATTTTTCCTTGTTCTTGTGCGGAAGTCTCAGGATCAGGTGACTCATGTCGTGATCAGGGTCCGCACTCCGCTGGGAGGTGGAGTCGTTCACGATGATGATGGCTGAATCTAGAATCTGATATCTTACTCGCATGCAGCATGCAGGCGTTTTGGGAATAATTCGAACTTTCGACCTTTGACCTTCCCTAATATGTTGCTTCGTGCCTGCAGGCTACAAGTAGCTACAGCCTTTTACAGGCTCGGGCCACAATCAAGACTTGCCAAATGGCACATGGTTTCGCGGTCATGAGGCCGGTGTCCCGGTGCGCGGTCGCCGCGGTCGCCGCGGTGTTGGAGTATGCAAAGGCATAATCCTGCAGCACAAGCACGGCTCGTCTTTGTGGTAGATCTACACTCTCACGTCACAACACCAACACACAGAAGCCTCTGCTGTCTAGATGTCTCGGCACCTGGCATACCCCGTGCGCTTGAAGTAACTAGTAAGTTAGTACTCAGTATTAGTAGCAAACTGAACGGAAGAAAGACCACTGCAAAGTGACGGAAATGCGGTCAAGGACCGCATCTTGTAGGTACAGTACCACATTCTGGGGAATGAAATCCAAAATCGGAGCGATTTTGCAGCGTCTTAGCGCAAATTGTTTCGAGTTATCCACAAAGACACAAACTTTCCAACTCTCTTCGGCCGTTGGAAAGCGTACCGTGTCATGCCTAGGCTCATCTCTCCACGCTTCTTTCTGGAGTCGCGTGCTACTTTGTTCACAAAAAAAGATCGTTTGTGGCGAAAGCAGGAAACCTGCCTCGCCTGGGTTACCGTGGCGTGAACTACTTCAGCTGAACGAAGCAAACTGTGGAAGTCGAAAGGAAGACTGATTCGAAACCGAGTACTGGTGGTAGGGAGGATGCTCCCGGCGTATTGTAGCTGTCATTGCAATTTGGACTGATAGCTCAAAGGGTTTGTGCTTCGAGGAGACAACATGGGGTGGCTGGTGATGAGCCACTTTACTCTCCTGTCCTTATCGCTGGTCACAAGTGGAGTCGCCATTGCGCAAGAAGTCGGTGAGTTGCTGGGTAGGGCTTTCTCTCTATTTTTTTTCGCTAAGCAGGGCTCTCGTTGTATTATACCAGTACTATCAGTATCGCTGTACTACTACGCAGTTCACGTCCCCGTTCCTGTTTCTCATGAGCTCCTCTGAATGTAACTTGATGGCACTATTTGTTTTGCAGTCCACCAAGTTGTAGTCCTTCGGAATTCCATGTACAGTGTGCCAAGCACCAAAGACTCGTGCCTCAAACACGAAGTAATCAGGGAGGTTTCCGATATTCCGTATGGAAATACAAACGTCGTACGCGCCGGCGAGCGATGCGAACTGTCATACGTAAATCTCTCTGGGCACGAATTTCCGTGGGAAAGCGCTTTGCTATATTTTAATTTTAGCTTCGTTTACACTGTAGGACTTTTTGAATACTGTCATCTTATAATTATACTCATGCATCTACACACAACATCAAGGAACAGTGTTTGGTATCTCTAAGAATACCTCAGTACTTTTCCCATTTTCCGGGCTTATCCATGGCAACGTTCAAGCCGCGTGAAACGCAAGGCCCACAGCATGTGGAACACAAAACTAATGGAGAACGCGATTGAGGTTCGTGTTTTTTCTTTCAGTTTGACACTACGCCTTTAGCCTACACTGGTCGTTTCCTTCTGTCCTGTAGTCTGTCTTCCGCCATGGGTGATGTAGTTGTTGGGGTTGGGGCGCCAGCAACACCAGCTTAGCGCATGTTCCGTTTCGGCGAGGCTGACAATGTGGCCGCCCCGAGGTAGTTGATTGATTGTGAAAAGCCTTTCAAACATGGCTCGAACGTGCGATTGTACCCTCTTGTGGTTGTGTGCGGGTGCAGCCGGCGCGTCTCCAACACAACAAAGCATGCTTAGCAGTCGTCGAGAAATCAAGTTGTAGAGCGAAACTCAACAAAGCGGGATTTTACGTATGAATTCTGACATAGACTGAAACCTGGCTATCATGACTAGGTGACTGAATGAACCTGTCAAGACCTGTGATAAGAACCTCGCCTTCACCTCGGTTTGTAATCAGGTATCTATCTGCCATAGATCCTTGGTCTCAACCTTTTTCATATGCTTGGTTGTGGGTTTTGGTTGGTACGATCTAGAACGGGATCGAACAGCTGGTGGCCAAATAGCAGTCCGGTGCGAATCCTACTATACTCCTGAAGCAGCATACATTGTTTGTTATAGTGCACCAAACTCTGTTGCATTGGCCAAAAAGGTGTACAAGCTATTCTGTACGGTACAAAGAGTGCATGCCAACTGCAAGCCAGAAGCTTGATGCACGAATTTCCATTTTCTGTACAGCTCCATCAGGTCGCTGCACTCTTTCCCAGTAGACTCCATGAAACAATAAAAGCTACCGCAGTATGGCACTCACATAAGTTCAAAAGCCTGCGAGAAATGGAAGTCGTGTGAACGACGTCGTCACGTTGCTTGCCTTGAAAGTACCGGAGTGGCAAACACTGCTAGTTTGTATTGAGTAGGCCCAGTGTTGAGATTTGAAAGGAGATTGAGTGGCAAGCCATGGAGAATCAGTTTTAAGTTGCAGACCAGCGCAAGCTTACCACTCCATACATAACTACCCGAAATGACCTATGATGGAATCTGATTTCTACTATTCTGTTATGCAAGACCAGACACCAGAGGCTGCGAGTCAGTTCTCGTTTCATCCTCAAAACCTGAGGCATCGTCATCATGAATCGAGGCCACTAGCATCAGCAGCTGCCGCCACCATTAGGATCAGCGCACGCCCCACCCGAATACCACTGCCACTGCAACCACCACCACCATCACCACCACCACTATCACCATCAGCACCACTATCACCACCACTACTATCATCACCACCACTATCACCACCAGCACCACCAGCACCACCACCGCTATCACCACCACCACCACCACCACCACCACTATCACCACCAGCACTACCACCAGCACCACTATCACCACCACCACTATCACCACCAGCACCACCACTATCACCACCAGCACCACCACCACTATCACCACCAGCACCACCACCACTATCACCACCAGCACCACCACTATCACCACCACCACTATCACCACCAGCACCACCACTATCACCACCACCACTATCACCACCACTATCACCACCAGCACCACCACCACTATCACCACCAGTGTAGTGTATGTGTAGTTGCATGACATCATTATTGTGTGTGCACCAGTCCGCATGCGCGGTCTCTGAATCTGCATAACTTCTAGTGGAGCGGTGTTCTTTTCCCGCGCCTTGCTTGCTTTCGGACTGTTCTTCCAGATGTACTTGTAATGGTAGTTTTCTCCGACCCTGTGATTGTGCTTTGCTGAACCCGACATAACAACCAGCACCACCACTATCACCACCACCACTATCACCACTATCACCACCACCACCACTATCACCACCACCACTATCACCACCACCACTATCACCACCACCACTATCACCACCACCACCACTATCACCACCAGCACCACCACTGTCACCACCAGCACCACCACGAGAAGGGCCTCTTTTACGGGCAATCCAGAGAAAACTGAATAGATTATCATCAATGAATATGTCAGTATAGTCGGGAAATCATTGAATTGAGTTAAATTAAGAATATTATTCTGCCAGATAAATATTGGATGATTGCTGATATTGTACCAAAAATATATTGTCTAATGTAAGATATTAATCCCACATAATTATTGAAGTGATATGTGATATTCTGCGCAGGTCAAGTGCAATGCACTAACGAGCCTGACGGCACTGAGCAACAAATGAATTCAAACGTCTTTTGTTATACGAGCCACGGCATCCACGGAAGCAAGTAATTGCCCACCGCAAAAGGCAAAATGATAATCGGGTACGCAGCATACCCATGACGACGGGGTATTTGAGATCATTATGACCAGCACCACCACTATCACCACCACCACTATCACAACCAGCACCACCATTCAGTTTTCTCTGGATTGCCCGTAAAAGAGGCCCTTCTCTATCACCACCACCACCAGCACCACCACCACCAGCACCACCACCACCACCACCACCACCACCACTATCACCACCACCACTATCACCACCAGCACCACCACCACTAGCACCACCACTAGCACCACTATCACCACCACCACTATCACCATCAGCACCACCACCACCACCACATGTCGAACGGAAATCCGTACTGCAACACCTAACGTTAAAAGGAGCAAAATCCGAGACAGGAGCAGGCAATGTGTAAAATTGATTTCCTGTAATACAATGTATACCACCCAGTGTGTGAGAAACTGTCCTGTTCTTCTGCATGTGCTATTCTATGCCCAGCAACATCAGAATCAAGTCTACACAGAGTGACGCCGGCTGTGAACACATCAGCAGTGTCAAGTGAACCGCCCAGCTCGCCGCCCCAGACCCCATCGTCGGCACTGGGCAAGTCGGTGGTGATCATCGTCCTATGCGTAACCCTCGTTGTGGTGTTGATATATTACAACTCTAACACAGGTAAGGATGATCTCAGTGTGCTCTGTAAACATTGTAAGTATCCCGTAGGGGAGCACTTTGAACAGGAACACTGAGCAGCAGCATTGAGAGCAACAACGACAGCAGCAGCAGCAGCAGCAACGACAGCAGCAGCACCAGCAGCAACAACGACCTCGTCGACAACGACAACAACAACAATCTATTATTGGCCACAGGCTATCGTGAGAAGAAAGATCTGAAACAACAACAACAACAACAACAACAACATTCGGCGAGCTCCAGATATGCCCAAATTCCGTACCCTCGTCAGACAGCACTTCAGTATCTTCCAGTAGACAAAATCACAGTCACCACTTCCACTGCATAGCTCCCTGGGCATCCCATTGCTTTGTAACTTGCTAATCCCTACCCTTTTTGTGTGCGTGCTTGTCTTTTTCTTTTTTCTCTTCCGTGGTTGGTCGCACCCTCTCCTCAATTCAATTGGCTGTCTTGACATGCTACGAGGTGCAGAAATAAATAAAATTACAAGTTATTTTGTCAGTATTCTCTACTCTCAGTGCACACTAAGCCACTCCTCTGTTGTGTGTGTGTGTGTGTGTGTGTGTGTGTGTGTGTGTGTGTGTGTGCGTGTGCGTGTGTGTGTGTGCGTGTGTGTGTGTGTGTATGTGTGCGCGCACGCGCGTGTGTGCTTGCTTGAATCCGCGTGTCTGCATATGCTTTTCCCCGGCAGGCAAGATCATCAATAGGTTACTACGGCGACGCGCACCTCAGCAATATACTCAGCTTCGCAATGGCAGCACAGCCGAATCGTATCACGATGAAGTCAACATCGGCGTTGAGACCGTTGGCAACGCAGATGCGGGCAACAAATACGTGACTGATAAGGAAGGGCTGACTTCCCGCAGCCAAGCTGAACAAAGTGCAAACAAACCAAAGTACTTCCGCTCGGCGGAGGAGGACGAGCTGCCGTTGAACAGGACGCGGTCGCTGGGCTGTCAAGGTCTGAACAGCCTCCGTCCGCAGAGCCGCAGTGTGGGCAGCCATCACGAGCAGTTCCTGCAGCCGGTCCCGGAGCCTCCGTTCCTTCGTTCGTCCAGCATCAGCTTGGACCGATCGCCATCGCCGACGCGGGGCAGGTCCCCGGCCGGACGCCGTCTGACGCGCACCGACTCCGCCGGCTTCGAGGACGTCCCCAGCGCTGCCATGCTGGCAATGAGGACATCCCAGGACTACTCCTGGACCGAGCCGGGACCGGTCACCGAGCGCACGCGCGCCCGCACAAAATCGTTCAACGTGCCGCAGAATTCGCCCATGACTGGTGCGTCGAGTAGACCCAGCAATCCCTCGGTGCCGAGCTTCGGCCGCCGCTCCAAGTCTGTGCTAAGTCCTGCTGCTGCGGAAACTGCTGCAGCACTGCAAATCACACGAGGGCGTGCTTGCTGATGTGCCTGCTGCGCCTGTGCACGCACAAGATTATGTATAGATTTCCCAAGCATGTGCACCCTGGTTGTGGTCACCCAGCGCACAGTCCCGCCCTCTCACAAGTGTGGCATGACACGCGACGGGGCGTGCCCAATACAAACACAGCCATTGTGCCACATGCTGGATCTACCGGTGCATTTGTCGACTACTCATTCACTTTGGCAGTATGCTAGTTGCAAGTGTGTGCGCGATGGAGTCAACTTCCCCATGTACCCTAACTGCCAGAACGTGTGAAGGCGCATTTTCCTGGCCATGGGCGTACTACGCTTGCATTCGATGTGTACTCACACGTTTGCACTGCACCACATACACACACACGCGCACACACACACACACACACACGCGCGCGCGCGCGCTAGTGCGCACGCTCACACATAAAACGTTGCGTGTTTATCCAGGTCTCTCCCTGTCCTGCGTGCTTGCATGCCTTTCTCTCATGCACATGTGCACACCCTCTTCTTCGTTGTCACATCTACGCCTTCCGTCTCCGGCTCTCTCTCTCTCTCTCTCCCTCTCTCTCTCTCTCTCTCTCTCTCTCTGTCTCTCTCTCTGTCTCTGTCTCTCTCTCTCTCTCTCTCTCTCTCTCTCTCTCTCTCTCTCTCTCTCTTTTATATTATTTATTTGTCCATATACCTCTCTGGACATTCGCTGTCAGATTTATTAGGAAGCAGCAGACTATTTCTTAGACTTTTTGATTGCAAGTGATTTGAACAAGTATCCCATGTTCTCTGTGTTTCTTGTTTTGGACGGTATTCGCATGAACGATGCCGAAACCCTCTCATGGATACTCGTGTACTTGTGCTGATTCAACAGTGTGGGAAAATCCGCTGACACACTAGCTGTGCTGAACTGAAGGCTATCTTATCAAGCATAGCAAGACCTGAGATTAAAATGGCTTCACGTGACCTGATAACTAGTTAGCTGTACATTATTAGAATTTTGTTTCAGCGATGTGACAGTGGGAGCATGCCAGCTTCTTGCTCAAGTACAGCATGAGGTATTTTCATAGAGAAGTTATTGATGCATGCATTATATACTTCGAATTACTGTTTATTTTCCGTTGACCTTTGGATCATTATTTTCACCTACGTGCTTTTGTTGCTAACTGTTATCCACCTCCACAAATGGCGCTTACGACACGCATCTTGACGCATCGTAAGGTGCGCTTACGCTCCTGGTATGTGTCCGTGTGTGAGTCCGTTGATGTGTGTGCTTGTGTGCAACCTGTATGTAGGTGAAAAATAAATTGCAATTTGCAAAGCCATCAGGAATTATTATTCTCCAAAATGTACTGTCGTGGGCATGGAAATCCGGTCGCACGTCTAGCGGCCCCAGGGTGCTGGCCATGCAGCTGTAGGTAAGCAGTACACGCATGCATGATTGTACTATTACGCGCTGCTGGTCGCATCGCATCAACATGATTGTGCACTGCATGCAGCGTTCTGTACGCGCTGAGGGCGCCGGCCCCGGTTAATCGACTGGATTTCCATGTCCCCTACAGTAGTTCCCCTTCTACACTGAGCACGAACTGAACGATGTTCGTTTCAGCGGCGACAATAATCTTTTGCGACGACCCCTTACTCAGACTTTTGCGCATGCAGAGGAAATCGGCGAGTATCGAAATACAGTAAAATCTGTGACTAACGACCACCCCTTGGGCCCAGAGAAAGCAGTCTTTAGTGGCAGGTGGTCCTTAGTTAGAGGTTTGCACCGCACGACCATAGTGAATGTGAGACCGTCCGTGCCTGGCGAAGTGGTCTGTAGTACAGTAAAAACTGTGACTAACGACCACCCCTTGAGGCCAGAGAAAGCGGTCTTTAGTGGCAGGTGGTCCTTAGTTAGAGGTTTCCACCACACAACCACAATGAATACGAGACCGTCCGTGCCTATGATGGCGAAGGTGTCTGTAGTACCAGGCTGGTCGCTAGTCAAGGTGGTCTTTAGTTACAGGTTTTACTGTGCTGGTAGTTTCCTGCTCCCTGATAAGAATGGGATTGTGCTGCTAACATGCTGCTGGTACTGTAGCTCCTGAGAATAGTTGTCACATGTAGATATTGATTTTATAGAAAATGGAACATGAGATTTACCTTACACTGAAAATTAATAACGTTTGGGGGGGGGGGGGCAAGTGGAAAGTAAATGCGAAGAATTAGTATAATTATTATCATCATCAACTGTGTGCGAAAAAATGGGATGGAAACTTTCGAAAGTTGCAGTTCAAATGAAAATATGTGAGTTGTTATACATAAAATTCTGTCTGGATTTGAACACGCTACGACATGCATGTATAGCTCTGGGTTTAGTCATGCCTGCATGGCAACACGCTGCAACAGAAGCAAGCTTCTTCCCTGGATAGCAATTCAAAGATAAACCTGATTTCGCAGCGCCCTAGCCAAATTTAGAAAGTCTAAAACCGATAAGTTTTAAAAAAATTAACAGAAAATCCAAGCAGATTACAGAACTAGGAGGAAGACTTGTAATAATAGCTGTGTGATCTCCGGCGAAGTTTCGGGAAATCAAGTCGCACACATGTGCGCGTCAACAGTGGATCAAGGCGCCAGCGGTGGATCCGCGAACAGATGAGCAGCTGATGAGCATGTCAAAACTAACAGATGAGCAGCTGATGAGCATGTCAAAACTAACAGTAGAGCAGCTGCTGAGCATGTCAAAACTAGCAAAAGAGCAGTTGCTGAGCATCTGAACATTTGCCGTCCGGCTAGCATGGCGGTGCGGGACAGAGAGATTGCTGGGCTGTGCAGATACAGGCCGTCACCGTCGCTCCCCGTAGCAGTGTACTTCTGCATGCGGTGGTGTTCTCCGCCGTGCGCCGTGCCGGGCGGGACAATCAAGCAGCAGCAGCAACGTGCTACAGTGGCGCCGAGAGCAGAGCACTGACAGCGGGGAGGTATGCATCGAAGACGTCCGTCACCATTTCTGGCGGGGCAAGCTGCCACATATTTGGCATATACGACCCATTTTAGTACAGTCATATAGGAGTATGGCCATACACAAAGTTCATGGCCTTTTATGCAGCGCTGGCATCACAGTGTGCACGGCTGTAGTGGACTTGCCCCGCAAAACCTGATGACGTGAAATTGATATACATACGTCCCATTGCCCATTGTCCACTACGCTCACAGGCTGGACGACTTCTCGTCGAATCCGTGAGCGAGCTCGTCGCACGTCTCCTCAAACTGGCGCATCAGATCCAGCAGGCCCTCCTTCTTCAATGCGGCGGCCACCTGGAAAGGAACGAGAGTTGGAGCATGGTCAGTGCACACTACACAACCACCACCCTAAGAAGTATTACAGTCGACTCCTGATATAACGAACACCAATGTGCAGGAGAATTAGTTCCTTATAGCCGAAGTTTGTTATAACAGAAATGCACTCACACTATAACCCCTTGATAGGCGACAAGCCTCTGGGTCAACCTAATAAAGGTATCATTACTATTACTATTATACAAGCAACAGGTCACGACTGGCAAGTGGTCCATGGCTGTGTGAAGACACGTGGTCATCATGCAGACTTAGGCTGCAACCACACTACGTACAAAATCAAGTACGCGTTTGCGTTCAGCTTTTAGATAACGCAAAGTCGCATCCACACTGCCATTTCATGCGCAAGGAATCCTTGCGCTTTGTCTACATTTCTGGGTCCCAGAAAAATCGCCCTGTGAAAATGTATGTACATGTAGTAGTTTGAAAAAGAGTCGCGAGCGCCTTGACATACACGTTCAAGGCCTTGGTAATCTCCTACTCTCAGATGGTCCGCTCCAGGCTGTCATCTGGCCCTGCTTCGTCTTCTGGTACGCTGTCCCAAGCTGCATGAGCTTCTCAGTTCGAGATTATCAGCGAAATACAATGTAGTTGCGCGGCATCTCGAACTAACAACAGCAGGCAACAGGACTGTCCGGAAATTAACTGAAAGCAAAGCCCTGGCAGATGAAATCTCAAATACTACAAACTGACAAGGAAGCCGTCTACTACCCACACAGTGCAAGCCTCAAGAAGAATTCTAAGAAACATCTACCCGGCCGTGTGAAGAACAGAGCGAAACGCAAGGAAAAGGCGAAAAGTTGCTTTCTACAGGGGTACCCGGTTTGCTGAAAAGAAACGCAGTACGTTTCGCGTTTCGCACGCGTTTCCTTGACGACATAAGCAGAAAAGTTGCGTTTACGCAGTTTTGTACCTAGTGTGGTTGCAGCCTTATAGGGAATGGTTCATTATTTACGAAAACAGTTCGTTGCAAAGCGTCAGTTTTGCATGGGTTCAAACAGGGACTTAATCTACGAGTTCGTTATAGGTGGAGTTGACTGTACATTCGTGTATGTAGCACGTTGCAGCAAACATCACACAGACACACTCACAGACACACACACACACACACACACACACACACACACACACACACACACACACACACACACACACTCACCGAATCACGGTAATGTAGGCCGTAGATGAACACATCATACATAGCACTGTCTTTGTGGAAGCCTCCTCTGTCTGGTCCCTGCACACACGCACATGTACACGCACACGCACGCGCACACGTACACACACACACACATACACACACACACACATCAATATAATTATCACACATTGCCCTGTCAATCAGCCAGCCCGGATATGTACTGGAGTGATGTGCAGGAGAGTACCACTGCATCATGTAGATCTACTGCAGCTCTGTGCAAGGCCACTGCTCAAGTACATGGAGCCCGCCGCTGAGCTGCATTCGAAACAAATTTTCTGTTCATGTGCCTTTTACAGCGGAACAAAGCCCTAGTAGCTAGCTTCGACTTGTAGAGTGCCTTTAGTGACGATTCTCGAATTTCAAGCGAAAATTGGACTTGCTGATGCTCTGTAATAATTATGATGATTCGTAGGATTTGACTTGGCGTCTACTTTTCACCTATTTTCGTCACCACCCCAGTACTCTTTGTGACGTGCAAACTATAGTGCAACCTATTCGTGTGTACCTCTCCTTCTCATTGTGATCAACTTAGCACTTGTCATACCGGTAGTTATGTCTGATAGGGTTCGTAACACCTCCATTCTGTACTATCCCTTTTTGTGTCGATTTCTCACATAAATAATGTGAGTTAGTTGAGTGTTCACACCTTGCGCCAGTATCTTCTCTATAAAATAGCATTTTTCAGCTTAACTGTTTGTTTCTCCCCTGATGAGTTCCCGTCATCTTTATGGAACAGGACTCGTCAGGTGTAACACTACTTGCTATCGTGGAGTGTGGCTGGCGTCGTCTGCAAGCGTCGTGAGGTCTTGTGGGGTCAAACGAACAACCTATCGCTACCAAAATACTTCAGCCGTAACAAATGTTTGGCCTTGAAAGCTCGGGCTGAAAACAAATATGCACCGGATATTGGCTAATAAACAGTATCCATCTTCTGCACGCCTAAACCCCTTACCACGGATACTTGCTGGAGGATATCATGCATGCGACCCTCCAGTATCACCGGCATTGCCTGAATGTCAGCGTAGTATCTACGCACAATAAACACACACACACGCATAAACACACACACACACACACACACACACACACACACACACACACACGCACGCACGCACGCACACACGCACACACACACATGTACACACGTACACACGTACACACACACACGTACACACGCACGTACACACGCACGTACACACACACACACACACGCACACAAACAAACAAAACACAAACCATGGCTTTATGTGTTGAAACATTACGTACTAGTACACGCACACTGGTCAGTACAGAGGAAGATGGGTGGAACGGCGGCTTAACACGTAAGATGCCCAGCAGGTACAGCATTGTCATATGATACAGCTGCAATGTGATCAGTTGGATACACTAGGTTGTAATCTGATCAACCACCACACCATACCACTGCGCTCTCTGGCCGACCTCAACACGTTGCCACAGCACATTATCAGCAAAACGACACTTCAGGTGGTACTCTGGTCCTTCAGACAGCAGCTGTTTCGATAATCAGCTTGTATCAGCTTGTTATCTTGTATTTTGAATTCTTTATGCTCACGATGGCCCCATCGCCAATAAGAGATAAGCCTATGAGAAAGTGAGACGAGGTGGGTGGGGCTGCGGGTTACGCAGTTGGAAAGTAATTCACGCCACTTTGAATTTTACAAGTATGGGAAAGGGTTGCTGCTGTGTGCATTGTTGCTATGCATTTCACGCGTGTGATATTCATTGTTATGGCTGTTTGAATTACAAGATTACTATTACAAGTGGCCAAGCAATTCTGTACATAAGAGAATGCCAGACTTACTTTTCAACGAGTTTCCTATACGTCTGCACTTCCTTTGCATACAGTAGCTTGGTCGTGGGTGATTCCTGCAGTGGGTGAAAGGAAACCAAAACATGTCAGTGCTCCATCGGCAACTTACAGGCAACTTACAGGCGAGTCCCAGTTGCAGGCTAGTGCCAGTTGCAGGCTAGTGCCAGTTGCAGGCTAGTGCCAGTTGCAGGCTAGTGCCAGTTGCAGGCTAGTGTCAAACCCGGCCAACAAGAACTCAAACACCCGGTCGAGCTGCTCATGGTTGCTCATTCTCTCCAACACAGTCATGTGTCTGGGACGACTAGTTTTTCTCTTTCCATTCTCAGAAACTGAGCCCTTGTGCTCTCCATCCCTCCCAAGGACCCTAACACACTCAGAGAGACAGCATGTGCACACATCCTTGTCCTGGTCCTGGTAAACACTGCCAATATGGTCACGTGTCCCCTTGCGGTGCCGACAACATGGAAACGACGAGCGACGGCAGAAAATCGGCAGTCTGCCGAGAGATCAGGGACCATGTTCAATTGGCACGACGAGAGAGCCATCTTTGGCAGCTATGGATTTAGAATCCACAAGTAGAGCACACACACACACACACCCCTCAGACACACACACACACACACACGCATACACATATTTTCCTATGACAACAGTTACCTTAGTCAACCGTTGATCAGCCGTGCCACAGCTATCCATGACCATCTGTACAACAGCAAATACACGCACGTACGAACATATACACACATATGCATAAACGAGCGAACACACACATACACACACACACACATATTATGGCATAACTATCTAACTTTGACATCATCAATTGATTATTATGCCAAATGACAGAACAAACTTCTGTTTAGCCCCCCCCCCCAGGGCCGTACAATCAGACCCGTTGACATTCGTTCTCTGGAACGTCTGAAATTCCTAGCTTGTGTGACGAACTTTGCAAGTGCACCCTTGCAGAGCCTCTGATTGTGAAGCGGGAGCGGAGAAAGCGGTTGTATTTTTCACCACCGGGTTTGCAGATGAGAGTAAGGTGGTCGTAGACAGAGCCAGCTGAGTGACTACAACTTTATAACTAATCAATGACGTCAACGAAGTGCTAGATGTAACGAAGTGCTAGATGTAACGAATATCTGGATGAACGTGCGTGCATTAATAAACTAAGTAGCCATCCATAATTATCAATTTTTTTTATTCAAAACGAAAAAGTTTCCGTTTATGGGTGGGTGGGTCGAGGAGAGTTTCGTTAAGACAAATATCGATAGCTGAAACATCAATCCATTCTAGCTGTCAAGTTAATCTATTTTTGTTGAGGGTGGGTGGGTGGCTGGGGGCAGGTCATGACTAAACGTTTTCGTTCCGTGAAATTTATAAATTTATCGAGAATGCCGGATGGCCCCTAAAGTCCAGTCAATTTGCACCTCTCGCTATAGAGGGGATTGCAGCAGTGATCAGCGTGGCGGCGGCGTCGTGAGTTACCTGTGCCACCACTGAGAGGCTCGAGTCCACAGTGGCGCTCTTGTGGATATCAAACACAAAGTCAGGATTCTTGATGATGTTGATCCAAAAGCGCAGCGGTACACTGGGAGAGAGAGTGTGAAAAGACAAAAAAACAGCATCAGAACAGCATCACATGGCATTAGCTTGTAGAGCAACAACATTGTAAACCCAGAAGCCTTTGCAATCCTAAGACATTCGCGATTTTTGCGATGGGTGTGAAATCGCGAAAGTAAGAGCACTCTTATACCAAAACTGGAACCCAAGTATGGATTTAGATAAAACGCACTTAAAATGAATCCTTTTTTGGCCATTCTCCAAAAAGTGATGAAATCGATTTATCAGGCTTTGCATTCCAAGCAGCTCTGCATTATCTACCTGTTGTTTTTCCATGTGTGCACCACATCCGGCTCGTCGATACCATTCTCACTGGCCTGCTGCTCCAGGAAATCAAACAGGTATTTGACGGCTTCGGGCACCGGCGGTGTTGTCTTCGACGAGGTGCTCATGCTGAACATCTTGCAGAACAGGTCGTTGACAAAGCGCTGCAGAACGTTCTGAAATGACGACATGACGCAAAGAAAGAAGACGTGTGAATAGACAGATGGACGGACGGATGGACACACACACAGACCGACATGCAGGCAGACAGGCAGATGTAGGCCTATGAATAGCTTCTCTGAGCTTCTTGAATCTAACACACAAAACTAGATGATGAAGTCGGAGAACTGGAGAACTGAATATTAATTTCTGGCACTGCCGCCACACATGCACAGGTAAGTTTTGGTCAAGAGCATTCTCCTCGCTCAAACCCTGCTCAGATCCTGCAAATACTGCGCTCCATCTCACCTTTGTGAAGAGCAGACGTGTAAGGAACACCTCGTGCACCATCTTGACGGTTTGACGCTCGGGCGGTAATTCGTACTCCGTCTGCTTGACCTGCAAGTACAGATGAGAGGGAATACCATTCACACAACACTAGCTTGCGAGACGGAAAGTTTGTTTGCGAATTCGGGATCCTGAAAGATCAATAATTTGGCTGCTTTACCTGCGAGTATAAAGGCGGGAATATCATTCACACAACACTAGCTTGCGAGACGGAACGTTTGTTTGCAAATTCGGGATCCTGAAAAAGCAATAATTTGGCTTCTTGACCTGCGAGTAGAGGCGGGAGTATCATTCACACAACACAAGCTTGCGAGATCGAAAGTTTGTTTGCAAATTCGAGATCCTGAAAAAGCAATAATTTGGCTGCTTTACCTGCGAGTAGAGGCGGGAATATAATTCACACAACACAAGCTTGCGAGATGGAAAGTACACTCTGCCGCCAGTTCAAACTACACGTACAGTGGACCTATGATAAGATATTCCCCCGTTGAAAACTGGAAAAAAACGCACGATACAACACTCTTGCATTTTCACAGCAGAGTCATGATGATTGTGATGCACATACAGAATAGTGGCAACAGCACAGCACAGCATGGCGCAACGCAGCACACAGCACAGCGGGGAATATTGTGGACTTTCGTATCGAAAAAAAAATAAAATAAACCAGCACAGTGCAGCACAGCGCAGCACAGCGCAGCTCACAGCACACCGCAGTGCAGCATAGCACAGCGCAGCTCACAGCACACCGCAGTGCAGCATAGCACAGCGCAGCTCACAGCACACCGCAGTGCAGCATAGCACAGCGCAGCTCACAGCACACCACAGCGCAGCATAGCACAGGCCAGCGCAGCACACGGTACGTACCAGATGATAGGGTTTCATTCCGTCATCGTTCATGGGTAGAGTGAGCTGAGTCGGGGGTGCAAACACCATGGTTCCAATGAAATCGCCGCTTCCTGGAAAAGGAAGAAAAAGGAAGAAAAAAAGTGTTTTGATGTCAGAAGTGGGATTCGAACCCACGCCTACAGAAGTAGACTGCGACCTGAACGCAGCGCCTTAGACCACTCGGCCATCCTGACTCATACAGCACAACTGCCTGGTGATCACAACAGAAACTTTAGATGGTCATAGGCCCTAAACCGTGCGTTGTTGTTTGTTTATTTAGAGTCGAAGAACAAACAGGCAAATTTGCCTAACTACATGATATCATATTATTATATGTGTGCATACATCCTCCTCCAGAGTCATGCTGCTAGATAACTATGGTGAAGGGGTAGAGCGGGAGGGGTTGGAAAAAGGTGCCCTCTACGTATATCCACATGGCCCAGAAACTCACTTTCGGATTTCCCCGACTGCGCGCCGCGTTTCACAAAGCGCAAGTTTGCTCCATTGGGTACCTGCAGCGGCAGAAAACACATGACAGGCGACACATACGTACAGAGGATGACATAGGGCAGAAAACACATGGCAGGGGACAGATGCATGTACTTGCAGAAGATGACATACGGCAGACAACACGCAGCAGTCACCGCACGGCATACACCACACCGCAGACACACACATACCGAAGAAGACACCCGGCAGACACCGCACGACATACAATACACAACAGAAAACACGTGTAGAAGAAGAGCTATAGTTACATGTACATGCGAACACAAGCCCCCCCCCCCCCCCTCCCCCCCCCCCCCCCCCCCCCACACACGCACACCTCAGACCTCAGACCTGCCCATCGCGGAAGCGATGATAGCGAACAGCTATGTTAGACATAGCAACTTGTGCTGGGATTACACCATTCAACAGTTTGCAAGGCTGATGAATTGACCGCCACTAATTTTAGCCTGGTATCCACCACACAGCTGATTGAAGTGGCTTTATCTGGCCACACACACACACACATACACACAGACAGACACTGACCCCGTAGTGCGTGAGCGTGTTGATGCGCTTGTAGTATCCCTCCTGCACAGTGGTGATGTCCTCGTCACGGAGTATGGTGGGCGACGAGCTGCTGTCGCCAGTATCCATTGCTGCACAGCACAACACAACAATCGGATACTAATCATACACAGTTTTTCGATGTATTTTCTAAACAGTATTTTTCGTGATGTATTTTCTAAACAGTATTTTTCGTGATGTATTTTCCAAACTGTATTTTTCGTGATGTATTTTCCAAACAGTGTTTTTCGTGATGTATTTTCCAAACAGTATTTTTCGTGATGTATTTTCCAACAACAGGATAACAATAGAGAGGTTGTGCATAACGAAAATTCGTAACTTAGACGTAGTCTGGGCACGAGTAACGAAAAAGGAAAGGAACTTTCGCGAGGATGATCGCGAAACTTGAAGATCTTACGTTTTGAACTTTCGCTTCTTTCTCGCAAGCTTCTGTATACATGTACATGTAGCTGTGTTGATGCACGTGGTGTCAAGAGTTTTTCGCCATGGCCTTTTCAAGTCGTTCTGCGAGTTCTTCCTACTGGGCATCCTGTGGAGCTGATGGATCTCTTTCCCGCTCTCTCAGCGATCCTCTGTCACCTGGACAGCGCTCGGCTAGTTCTGTCAGTTCTGTCAGATCTGGAAGTCCTGTCAGTGCTCGCCCTGTGACAAATTATTCTGCTGAATCCTCGCAGCAGAATTCTGCCACTTCGGCGTCTTCGTCTTCCCCTGCGACGTCTCAGCGAAGGACATTTGATCTCGCGATGGACCTGGCCCTTCTCAGGCAGCTCCGTTCTCACGACAAACCGTTTCGACGAGGGTCTCCAGCCATGGAGACCGTTGCCTGTCAGCTGGGAGACTTGAGCCCAACTCAGTTCGGTGGTGTGCCTACACGTGGGCCGGAGTGCACACTTGCACTTGATTCAAACAGCGGAAAAAGTACTCGAAAGGGTCACCATGGTAACACTACGTTTTTCGTTGAGCACAACAGATTTTCTTTACGAATTTTCGTCACTTCCAGATGGCTCAGATTCCGAAAGATCTTTACGAATTTTCGTTATGCACAACCTCTCTAATCATACACAGTTTGCTTTCACGGTGAGGTATTTTCCAACTGATGATCATCACAAGGAAAGTTCTTGCAAAACTGTTGACCTGCCTTGCCCTGTGTGACAGGGTAGTGACTGTGCAGATACTAATAATCATAGCTTTACAGTTTTTTCCTTCAACAAAACCAATGTATCTCCAGGCACTGGGGTGAATAATGGAGTGTGGTGGTGGGGTCCATTAAGCTCAGTGCTCAGTGGACCAGAGGTCTCGGTTTCATAGCTCCATGGACGCACCAAAGGGAGATCGGGTAGGGAAAATGTAATGGTATCCAGACGGTACGGTCTGGATCCAAGTCTTGGCTGGAGCATAACAAGTGTGTACTACACTATTGGTTTGGAGATACTCCCATGATAGGTACCAATTTACCTCTGGAGAATCCGTAGGGGCACAAGCTAATCAGTTCCACTTACCCAAGTCTATGGAGGCCAGGTCGGGTCTCATTGATACTGGCGATGTCTGCATATCAGCAAGTAGAATAATAATAATTATGCCCACAAGCACATACCAGAAGGGCACGCATGCATGCACGCACACGCACGAACGTACACACACACACACACACACACACACACACACACAAACATGCGTGTACATACACACACACATGTGCACGCACACACACACACACACACACACACACACACACACACACACACACACACACACACACACACACACACACACACACACACACACACACACACACACACACACACACCTTTGACCTTTGACGCCCATCGCCGGAGGCGATGATAGCAATGCTACTGCAGAAGCCATAGCAACTTGTGCTGGGATTGCACCATTCAACAGCTTGCAAGGCTGAAGAATTGACCGTCACTATTCAGCCTGGTCTACACCATACAGCTAATTGAAGTGACTTTTTCTGGCTAGTGAATCCCTATTTTTGGTCTTTTTTCCCGCACACACACCACACCACATACTCCGGCATGCACTGGATGTTGGTAACCACCCAGGAGAATGAAAGAAAAGTCAGGAAGAGTCTGAGAAAGAGAAGAAAGACGTGTGTGACCATAATCGTCGGGAATCGAACCCGCAACCTATCGATTGGAAATCGCTGCACATACCACTGCACCATATGGGACACACACACACACACACACACACACACACACACACACACACACACACACACACATGTGCACGCACACACATGTGCACACACAAGTGACAGAACCGCACGGGCGCAGAAACACAGTCCCGAGTCCAGAGCGAGTGAGTTGATTCTAACACGCTACACACATCGTTTCTCATGAGCAATTTGTGAAAGCGCAGCTCATCAGCTACTTCGTTGTTGTTGATGTTAGCAGCAACGCGGGATACAGCCGCCAAACACAAGGAATGGGTACACCATTGCAAAATGGTGTACCGAACACAACACCTCCCCTCGCCGTGAATCTGCCCTAGGCATTACATGACGGATACCATACATTTCCACCACCACACACATACCTTGTACGTGGCGTCCATAATCTTCTCCTTTGCTTGTGAGATGGTGTCACAATCTTGCAGACGCACGGGGAACGAGGAGCCCTCGTCGCCGCGATGGAACGTGCACATCAACTCCTTGTACTCCACCTGTTCAGTGCCCGGGTGAGAACACCATGCAGCAGAGCGGAATTCAGTCTGAGCTTGCCACGTATCACATAGTTACTGCTCGTAACGGCTAACGTGGTCAGATACATGCCGCCCATGCACACACGCGTGCACACGCACGCACACACGCGTGCACACGCACGCACGCACACGTGCAAGCACATACAAATACCCCCCCCCCCCCCACACCTCACACACACGCAAACATGATGTACGCACACAAATATGTGTCGCTATACATGCACCACCAACAAACGTATACACGCACAAACACGTGCCGCTATACACCCACACCGTGAACACACATAATACATGCACAAACACGTGTCGCTATACACACACACGCAGCCAATTAAAATTTCAAAATTTACGCAGCATCCATTCACATACATACACGTATGAGTGGGGTGGTCAAGAACTCTCACCGGCTCTCGCAGCAGCTTCTCCTCGCTGAGCGAATACCTTGCTTCACCCGTGAGCGCATCGCATGGTCCTCGCTCTGTCTGGCTCTTGACAGCTTGGTAGAGCATGTACAGAGGTCGACCGGCGTGCATCTGCGGTGCATAAGAGAAAGATGGAAAAGTTCGCACGTCCGCGTTACCCTCGGCTATTCAGATGTGTTGAGAAACACAACCAGCTTAGGAGGTTTCACAATGGCAGGCCACCACCATTGTCAGGGTGGCAGATGGACAAGTCTTGCAGTTAAAGGCATGGTTATAAGTTGGTTCGGATGATGATCCAGTGGTTCACTACCCATCTCAATGTGCATGATTGCCTCTCTCTCTCTCTCTCTCTCTCTCTCTCTCTCTCTCTCTCTCTCTCTCTCTCTCTCTCTCTCTCTCTCTCTCTCTCTCTCTCTCTCTCTCTCTCTCTCTCTCTCTCTCTCTCTCTCTCTCTCTCTCTCTCTCTCTCTCTCTCTGGTACATTTCCTATGCGAGTGTGTGGTACATTTCCTATGCGAGTGTGTGGTACATTTCCTATGCGAGTGTGTGGTATATTTCCTATGCGAGTGTGTGGTGCATTGCACGTGTAAGGGTGTGGTGGTGGTTCCTTTCGCCTTCACCTGTGTGTCGCGATCCCAAACGAACTCTTGTCTGTCTTGCCGCATTTGTATGTGTGTGTGTACTTGGGTGAATGTGCATGCATGCAACGTGAGAGTGCCGTGCCCATGCTCTCATTTCCCCACATTTCTGCGCCACCGTGCTGCCCGAACATACCCGTATATAGTCGTAGAGACAAAACGTCAGCCAGTTTGCCAGCAATTTCTCAGCCACCGTCTCCATCCTAAGGGTGGGTGAAGGAGCACGCAACACAGACCAAACAGTAGATCACATACAAGCCATTCGAGCTCAATTCAGTTTGGTGCATTAGTGGTCCTCTCCCGGGGAGCCCACAGGAAGGCACACAACGTGCATATCCTGGTTATGCAGGGCGGGAAAAGCCAGTCCAGTTGGTCAGGACATGGCCGGGCCAAATTTTGGCCACCAACAAGTGTTTGCTGCTAATAAAACAGAAATGTCCAATAAAGTGCTCGATGCCTAAGGGAAGAGCTCCTTACAGCAGGAAGAACAGGAAGAACAATTCGTTGTTTCACGCACGGGGCTATCACCCCCGTTTTCAATTTTGAGTGTTCAAAGTGCCCCTTTCACTCCAGCGAATATGGTTATCGGGGAACAGTAGATGGTGGATGTGTGCCTTACCGTCTGAGCAGTAACATGGGATGTGAGCGTTGCACCGAGGCCTTGATCAGATCAGCCAGCAAGCACTTGAGAACCCTACCACAAGAATAGTATCGGTGTGCACGCAGACACACAAACACATACACACACACACACACACACATACATACGAAACAGTAAGCTACGTCTGCAGAACATTCGTCCAAAATGGGCACCTTCACTTTTTGGTTTCTCCCACGGCAGGCAGGGTCAGTGTCACTTAGAAGTCATAGACAAAAAACGGTTGCAAGGAGAGGAGAAAGAGAGAGAGAGAGACACACACACACACACACACACATGCACAGGAGCACGAACGCACGCGCACACACATACACACACACACACACACACACACACACACACACACACTTATATACCCCCCCCCCACACACACACACATTTATCAAATACCAGTATACACTACTCACTCTGTAGCGTATTCCATCTTGTCGTGCAGTGCCACCATGAGTATGGATGCAAATGCAACTCTACGAGACAAGGCAAGGCAACAGGATTCACATGCAGGATTCCCATACACACAAGAACACTTCATCGCGGAATTTCAAAAGCGCTTCAACGAATATACAAATCCACAGTAGACCAACCAGAACTCATTTCCCCGATTAGATATTAGATTCATAGACAGTAGTGATTATGGCTAATAATAAATTATTATAATATGAGAGGCATAGAACACTGCAAATATGCTGTACTGCATGAGTCAATGTCGCAAGTGACTCAAACCTGGATCCGTACAAGCCAACAAAGATTATTTTACTAATCATCATCATCAACCGAACTGAGCAAGCTGCCAAGCAAGCATATGTATCGTACGTCACACAAGCACAGACTCAAGATCATCACCACTCGCGCTCACAACGCACTCGTTCACAAACCGCTTAACATGCGTCCTCGACTCACCGATCCTTCATGCTGAAGTGCGCCTCCATGGCATGGATAAACGTGACCAGGAATTTCTTGTTGTAGACCAGTGATCTCTGGAAAGTGGCCAGTGTCCGGCGAGTGTGCTCTAGACGACTTGGACCAAGATGCTACGCACACAAACAGCAAAGAAACAACAACAACAACAAAAACAATGGCAGCCTGCAACCTCCTTGTTTACTCATCCGTTCACTGTTTATTTATTTCCTTTATTTATTTTTTTACTTTTGAGCTGTTATTCGGGTAAAGAAAATAGTAGGGGTCAAACGGGTGTACCTTTAACTAACGAACGGGTAATTTTCTTACCGGGCAGGTTAACGGGTACCCTTTAGCAGCCATGTTTTATTTTTGCGCATTTTTTACATAAATCATGATTTTAATTTATCTGGTCTCAGGTTGCATTTTGATATCACATTGTGATTCGCGAATTGATTTGTGTCTTATAGTTGCAGAGGCAGACCTACTAGGTGCGAAAATGCAACAACAATGCAGACATCCAGGGTGGAGTTGTAAATAATTGACTCCCGCTGGGAATGCGCGATCCCAGCGGTGTTGTTCCATACTGGCTGGATCATCGAAATCCAAACGGGTACCCTTTTACTAACGGTACCAGAGATTAACGGACGGGTACCCGGAACACCCCTTTGACCCCTAGAAAATAGTGTGGTGTCACATCTTTGTCCTGCGACAAAATTGGAGTAGAAAGCGATCTTGGCACATGGACAATGGAACCAATATGGTCCACATCATGTGACCCATAGATGCAGGGGTTGAGTGGAGTTGGAACCAACATGGCTGTCCCCGTATGGTCATGTGATAGATGTGAAATCACTCTACAACTAAGACTGGCATGCCCCCTTGAGTTGAGCATGAAACATCGGGAATTGCTCTACACTCGCTAAGGCTGCCGATTGGCTGTTTACATGGTTACAACCTTGCTATATACAGCAATACAGCAGAGTACAGGTGTCTCCAATGGCCAACGTACCTTCAAGCGCTGTCCCAGTGGCTGCAGGCTGGGATGATCGTCGCCAGCGTTCGGGAACAGTGACCGGATGGCGTACTGGTGGAAGGAGAGATAGGGCAGATTGTCGTCGGCCGTGCTGATACCGTGATCACCGAGGTCTGTCATGAGATCGGTGAAAGCTGGAAACAAGCAAGAACAAGTGTTACGTGCAAGCAAAGTCATAAATATTGGCAGTCAGTCTCACGACGAGCCAGGAGATGTTGAATAAATAAATAAACAAAAGCAAAGTGCACCGGTCATCAGATTTTACCAAGTGCAAGCTAGATAGAATGCCACAGCATGGTTGTTGAACCACATAAAAACGTTAAAAAGAGAGTGGTATCTTGAAGAGGAAAAATGAGTGAGTGATTGAGTGTGTGAGTGAGTGGAAATATGTTACGAAATTCGATTTGCTTATTATTTCCGCACGTAGTTGCATACTATGGTTCTTGTCTGGTCAAGGGGTGAAGGTTAGTTACAGCAAGAAAGAGACAGAGAGTGAGCGAGTGAGTGGCAGTAAGAAAGAAAGAGAGAGTGAAAGAGAGAGAGAGAGAGAGAGAAACAGAGAGAATGAGAGAGACAGACAGACACAGAGAGACAGAGAGCAGATGAAGAGGACAAAACGGACGTAGAAAACAAACAGCTACACCGTCTCCACACTGACCACTTCGGCACTCCGTGGCGACCGATGACTCCAGGTTCTCCATACGGTTGATCATGCGAAGCACCTCATTCTCGGCAACCCTGGCACGTTGCTGGCAGTAGATGAAAAGCAGGAGGAAGATGATGAGCAGGAACGCGGCTCCTCCCGCCACACCGCCTGCAATGCCCGTCACCTTGTCCTGTTGTTCCTGTGCGGACGCGGTGAGAAACTCTACGGGTCCGACGTCGAAGCGAAGATCACGGCCAACGTCAATCTGCAACACACAGAAACCACCGTCGGTGAAAACAAACCATGACTCGAGAGCACATGTAGCGGGAAGGAGGCTTGGCCATTCAAGGGTGCCGGGTGGAAGAAAGGGGCTTCGTCCGCACCCTTCGAAGGGTTTAGATCTATCCTTTGCATGGCCAGGTACAACAGTGCGAGGAAATTCACTTACCGTGACCATGTATGTACGACGTCCTTGCGAGGAGAGATTGCGTGGTACCTGACAGATGATTGTCTGGACAACAGAATACAGACATGCATGCACACATACACATACGCACATACACATACACGTGCACACACACACACACACACACACACACACACATACACGTGCACACATACACATATGCACACACATATGTGAGCACACACACACACACACACACACACACACGCACACACACACGCACACACACACGAACAACAATGAGTGAACAATAGCTTTTCGATTGGAAAGGAACTGAAACATCATTCGCTGGCTTCAGCATATTCCTTTACGTTCACCTTGCCTCTTTGTGGACCATGAAAAAATCACATCACACATTGAGAAGTAGTTATTGGTCGGTAAATAAATACACAAGAGGTGATGTGCTCACTCCTGTGCACTCATCCTAAACATACGTGATGTTCTGTGATAGACACTGTATGAGCCAAGCAAATCCTGGACGTTTTTCTACCATCGCCCTCACTACTAACATGCTGGAGGTGTGTTATGTCTCGTTGGCCATCGTCTGCAGTGAGAGAATGCGAGAAATGTTCTTTTTAGTTGGGTGCGGTTTCGCATCATTTGCTCATCGCTCACGGAGTGTGACAAATAGGCGTGTGGAATGGTTTGGTGCAGTGTGGTGTGGTGTGGTGTGTGTGTGTGTGTGGGGGGGGGGGGGGGGGGGGTACTGTAGTGTAGTGTAGTGCTGTAGAGTGTGGTGTTAGCTCACCTCGCCTTCCACAGAGCTGACTGCACACAGGTTAGCCTTGTGGATATCACCAACGTATATGCGATACTCAGTCTCTGCAACGCTGTCCAGATTCTGACCCTGCGCATGCATACAAGTACACATACATGGACATGTACATACAAACCACGCACGCACACACACACACACACACACACACACACACACACACACACACACACACACACACACACACACACACACGTGCACACAAAGTCACACATACATCATTGGACCATTGGGCGCCCATCGCCGGAGGCGATGATAGCGATGATAGCGATGCTACGGAAGAAGCCATAGCAGCTTGTGCTGGGATTGCACCATTCAACGGCTTGCAAGGCTGAAGAATTGACCGCCACTATTCAGCCTGGTCTACACCACACAGCTATGAAGTGGCTTTTTCTGGCCAGTGAACACACACACACACACACACACACACACACACACACACACACACACACACACACACACACACACACACACACACACACACAGACACACACACAAATACACACACACTCTCTCTCACACATACACACACACACACACACACACACACACACACACACACACACACACACACACACACACACACACACACACAACTTGGTAAGCTGAACTAAAACGGTCGAATCCAACCAGGCAAGTAAGACATAGGTTGATTGGAGGAATGACCTTGGTGGAACTCATCCATGAAACATATACCTACTCCAGGGTGCCTCCTTTCAGTATCACTTACCGAGACCTGCATCAGGTTATTAGAAGCGTCACCGAGGAACTTGGAGTCCTCGATGATCGGGTCCTCCGCCACGCCAAAGTTGTTGGCAATCTCCGTCTGGTGGCCGTCGTGGAGCAGCACCAGTCGTGCGTATGGCGTGGTGTAGCTGAAGCCTGGCAGGAGGCATCTCGCCGTCGTGTTCGTACGCGCTAGACACAGCTACACACGAACACAAACACAAACATGGCACAGCAGTACATGTTAATTAAGAGAAACAGCTCAGCACAACCTTACTCTAAAAAGAATACTAGTACTCGGCTACTGAGCCAGTAATAAATGTAAAAAGAGCAGCCTGTCAGTTTTGTGCCCTATTATCGTACTTACTGTGTATCATCTTGTCACAGTCGTGGATAATTGCTGCATAACTCGTTCTCATGTGTTTTCTTCTCTTTTTTACTAAAACGAAGAATTTACAATAATTCACGGTTGGCGCTATACTCAGCTAGACTAAGCGTTCCCGCATCCGTAGTAACGCCACCACCCTCTAGGATGAAAGACGTACATGCAGCTCCTAAGCAGTGGAAGGTGAGCAGATCAGACCCAGCGCCAAGCGGCCAAACACAGGAAATCCCATTGAGCAGCACTGTACTATCAGTGGTGACCCGGCATTATGCTATACGCTAGCTGGGCTGTATATCACCCGGCACTATGCTATACCGTAGCTGGGCTGTATATGACCCGGCACTATGCTATACGGTAGCTGGGCTGTATATGACCAGGCGCGTGCGGCGGTGCCGTTCAAGGGGGGGGGGGGTTCCGGGGGCCTCCCCCGGGAAAAATTTCAAAAAATTTCAAAAAATCCTGCATTTTGAGCGAAGAGGGGGAATTCCGGGCACCCAGGAACCCATACGGGGCACGCGCCTGATCACAAATGCTACAATCCATGGAGGTATGTCATACCCATGTCTCACTGTAATAATATCACACCCCACATACACCGGCCTTTACAGAAGACCCGCACGCACAGTCGGAAAGCGCAGAGAAGCAGCATCGACACGTCGCCTCACCGTGGAGTTCTCCGTAGTTATCTCGTCGGTAGTATCACGCAGCATGATTCCCATGTCCCGCACAGCACTGAAATGCCTGCCTCTGATCTTCAGCTCAATACCGCCACTGTGGAGGAAGATGAAAACGAACACAGAAGTGCTACTGAGTGCATGCTAAGCTGCTCAGTAAGAATCATGCTACAATCATTCCAATCATGTACAGACCAGTCTCAACCTCTGTTAATTAAGATGGAAGGTGTATGGATCGCATTATCACCACCATGCAAGTACTGCCAGGAGTGAATAAGCTCCCAAGACTGTGCAGCTTTGCATATGGGCTGTCCGACGGCGAAAACTCTGATCGCGTGTCACAGGTATGATTTGTACAATGTAAACAAAGGCCAGCAGCGTGTGCGCAATCCGAGAATGTTGCATGATCATGCTGATGACTCGCAAGCCGAGTGGGTTTCCATTCACGCATGCACGCACGCACGTACACAATTACACACGTACACAATTACACACGTACACCTGTCCTGAACATTGCCGTAAAACGGTCACATGTCCCCTCATACGAGGGGCCGGCAGACATGGGGTAGGTCGTTGAATACGGTACGCAGCACGCTCCGCAGGCTAGCGGCCAACGAGAGTACACACACACACACACACACACACACACACACACACACACACACACACACACACACACACACACACACACACACACACACAAACACACACACACACACACACACACACATACACACACACCTGATAATGCCGCTGGTTGGCGTGACACCGCCAACACCATG
Organism: Sycon ciliatum; assembly: GCF_964019385.1. Taxonomy (NCBI): domain Eukaryota; kingdom Metazoa; phylum Porifera; class Calcarea; order Leucosolenida; family Sycettidae; genus Sycon; species Sycon ciliatum. Next base: position 17,698,351 of record NC_088654.1, on the reverse strand, counting down.
GACAACGGGATCCCGGTAGTAGAAGAAAGGTGTACTGGACAGGGTGCTCTCGAATCCGTCAATCTTCAACTTCACATAGCCGCTGGCTTTACCTGGCAAACAGAAACAAGAGAAATAAGCGACGTGGAGACAATAATTTAACGATAGCAATGAATAATATTAGTTCCGCGGTCATGCCACACAACAAAGGAGTCCCAAAGGAGGTTTAACCAAAATCGATTTTCTTGTCACTCTCATCAGTGGATACAATAGAGGTTGGACAATTTCAACTTGGTGAGATTTTTAACGTTGACGTCAAGTTTAGATCCGCATGTATGGAGTGTAAGCATGTGCTCACATGGACAAGCTGCATGCACGGATACACACAACACACCAACATGCATGTACCCACCCAACCGCCCCCCCCCCCCCCCCCCCCTCCACCCATACATACACATACAAGCACACATACAAAAAAACACACACCCAGAAACACAAAAACACACACGCACGCAGGCACAGCCACAGCCACAGCCACGCACGCACGCACGCACGCATACACGCACGCACGCATAGACGCACGCACGCGCACACATATTGTTCTGCGATAAGTAAAACCCCAATCATGATCAAGAGCACATCAACGCCACTGCCAGACATTCACTGACCTCCTTGTCTCAGAGTATAGGGAGACGCATAACACCAGATAGTAGATCTATTCCTTGGTCTGCAATGGAACACATGCGGCAGAAAACAACAGGTGACGAAAAATCATCTACTTCCACCTCCATTTACATCCACATAGGGCAGATAATGATCTGACTAAACTATGTACTGGATTTCAATCAAGCACAAGATCCTGAAGATGGGCCTTGCCCGAAAATTCGATTGATTTAATATCTCCTTTATCTTTTAGTGATTGGTGTAGCCCAGAGACCGTTTGGAGAGTGTTGTGAAGATGTATGGGTATAGTGGATGGCTGCAGTGGACTCTTCGCATTTTGAGAAAAGCACAAGATGGATCAATAAGTATAGGTACACAGTCCAACCGGTGAGAGCACGGCGTACTGCAATCATATAATACAGATCATGCGATTGCCTCATACACTGCCATAATGGAAGACAGGCGAATGGCAAACTGGGAGAAATGTGCACCGAGATACTCTATCCTAATATGGAAGCCAGCTGAGTGGCAAAAGTGATATTTCATGGACTTGTGAGTGGCAAAAGTGATATTTTATTGACTTGTGAGTGGTGAAAGTGATATTTTATTGACTTGTGAGTGGTGAAAGTGATATTTTATTGACTTCTGAGTGGCAAATGTACTATGATGAGTCACTCGCATAACATCTATAGGAGACGCTCACATTTTCGGCAGGTCCTGGCAAAGTGCCGGCGGTCGATGATGGCAGTGTGTATTGGCCAGCCTGCACGGCTGACCAGCTAGCTCCACCTCCACGTCTCGACCGGTGTCCAATCCCGAACCTGCTCACACATACACACAAAACACACACACACACACACACACACACACACACACACACACACACACACACACACACACACACACACACACACACACACACACACACACACACAAGGAAGACAATAGGCAAATGGACAGCCACAAAGCGCCTTACCTACAGCTGGGATCTCCCTCTCTGCGTAGATGGAAACACTACACTGTAAATATACAAAATGTCGGCGCTGCAAAATTTCGGCACTTCACTATTTTTTGACATTTCGGCGGCGATTTATTTTCGGCGTGGGGTAGAGGGCATGGTATAGTGCGACAGATGCTGTGAAAAATTTCATCGGCGTTTTAATTTAGGCGTTTTGGGTCGGTGCCGAATATAGCCGAAATTAAATAGCTGCCGAAAATTTGTATATTTACAGTACACAGAACTCAGAATGCTGGTTTGAAACCTTGAGCTCACACATGCTATTATACAAAAAGTGCATGCAGCAGGCCACCTACCCGATAGTGTTATGAGCGAGCCTCCAGATTCGGACGCCATCGCAGGATGTACGGCGCGAAACTCCGGTAGCTGTAGAAAAAAACAGAGACACACATGAACAGCACACATGCACGTTCACACGGTGACCTTGAAGCCAGCAGCGGCAGCAGCATAGTTATACGGCAAGCCTGGATATCGGCTCATAGTGGTTCAGTAAATACATCATCTCATTTCCTCCGTGTGCAGCGGCAAAGCCTCCGCACAGCAATGCCAAGCCAATTTGCCACATGAGCGAGTTTGCCGACTCAACTTAGCTTAAAGGCTTGTCAGGTTTAGGCACCCAGTAAGCAGATCCACTATCCTGCCTAACAGTAATAGCATACTGCTGGGCTGTAACATCCCTGTATCCAGGAGAACACTATATCACGCTCTGTGAAACAGGAGGTCTGTAATGCCTCTTGCCCCCACCCCGGGCCCCCAGAATTGACTATGGGCTAACTTTACTTTACCAGGATAACAAACACACAGGATATCAGCATGAAGGATGCTGGTCAAATTGATTCAGTGCATCGAGGCTCTCCGCGTTCATCTTCAGCTGCTACAATGCATGCAGCAGAGCCATACACTAGCGTACGTACGGCTGACTGACTTACTATGTAGTCGAACATGACGGCGGTTTCGTTAGCTGATGATCTGGTGTTGCCGTACAAGCTGACAGTCACTACCCCTGGGCCTTCGGTTACGGTCCGTTTGCCGGTCTCACACTCCAAACTAACAACAAGAACAACAATAGCAACAACAGCAGCAGCAGCAGTGACAACAGCAGTGGCAACAGCAGCAACAGCAGCAACAGCAACAGCAGCAGCAGCAGCAGCAGCAACAGCAGCAGCAGCGACAGCAGCAGCAGCAACAGCAGCAGCAGTAACGATAGACACAAACACAGTCACAGCAGCAGAAAAACATAATAAAACAATAATTCAGCATTGCTATGATAGCCCTACATAGTGAGCCAAGTGCTCATTATATGTGTGTGTGCCGTCACCTTTGCCCCCCCCCCCCCCCCCACCAAAAAAATAACCAAATTAACCATAATGTGTCATTGGTTAATTATAATCAAGAACACATTATGGACTCCTTAGGGGACATTTCGCTTTGCCAGAAGAAGTTGGTGTTAAGATTCTGAAGATGAGGAGGACGTCATGGCACTAGCATTAGTACCACAAGGATGGAACCCGATGGCCACACTTCAAGACCGTGTGCCGAATTGGCTGACACAACGTTCCCGCACACCGGGCGTCACGCTCGACTTTGGTGACGAAGAGCACGTCACGCCAAAAACATGCCTAGATAATTATGTGTGTGACTGACGCTGTCATAGAGGTCACCGTCAAGAAGACAAAAACGGTTTTCCGCTATCGACTAGAAAACCTCGGCCTAGGCTTCCCATATGCACGAATTCGGAAATGGGTGCCAATTGCAGGAAACGAATTTCGCGTGCTATTTATCATGCTTATTGCGATGAGTATTGTTGCTAAGTCAAGCATGGTAGACCACTAGACAATGGAGTGGCTGCTGAAGACAGTGGCGTTCACTATGAGTATGCCCAGAAATAGGTTTCAACTGCTGCTATTGTGTGTACACTTCACCAGAAACACCACTATAGCTAGAGGCCAGACCGGACAACAAATTGATCACCTAGCAAAGATCATAAAATGATTCCCGACCGTTTTTGCCCTGCGTACCCTTCAAAACACTCGCCCACAGATGAGCAAATGGTTCGCTTGAAGGACTAGCTGACGTTCAAGCAGCATCTTCCAAAGAAGCTGATGAAGTGGGGAATATAGGCACACGGTGTGGCAGCTTCGACATCAAGCTACGCTTCCGAATGGGAAACTTACACCGGCAAAGATACTGGAAACAACATACCACAATGAGAGCTAGAGGACACGTCAAAGCGTTGACAATGTGTTCCTCTAAAGGAGTGGCCCATCGGAGAGCCCAGGCAACAGTCGGCTCCCGTTGACACTGGTGCCGTAGACATGGAGAATGCACGGCTGACGAAGCGACATTTTCAAGAGAAGGTTGAGAACTAGAAGGGTGCGTGCTGCATTTGCAGCCAGCGTCCGTACCACAGGAACAAACCATCTTCAAGGGCACACCGGGCGCCAGCAAACGATGTGGCCTGGAGAATACTTCCACCGATTCCACACACTCCACAATTAGCGGATCGTCCACCACGATTTGAATGGCCGACGGAGCGAAATTTTAAAGTGAAGGTCAAGAAATCGAAGCCTGACTGCTGCGTTTGCTGCACTGGTACTGGATGGAGTACAGGATTAGCTGATGCCGGGCACTGAGGAAATAAAGTGAACCTTGGAAATAGGATGACTTTAATTTATGCCCATTTGGGATTTAGAACTACAATTTCGAATTTTAAACACGTGGTGTGGAGATTACAATCGTAATAATTATGGTGATGAATCATATTTTAAGTGAGCACTGGTATCACAAAAAAATTTCAGCCGCAGCAAATTTTCGGCCAAACATGACCAGGCCGAAAATAGGCGAAAATAAATATGGGCCGAATATTCGTTGACTTTAATACAGTAACTATTTCCTTTTTTTCTTCTTTTTTTTCAGTCCCTCCTATTTCCTGCTCAGTAAGGTTGTGACTTAGTACTGAAGCTGCACAATGGAAAATCTTTCAACAGACTTTGGATGATAAATTTTACGCAAAAAACACCACCTGCAAAAGGCTCTGGAAGTTTGCAGTGCGTGAAAGAACTGAAGTGTGTTGTGTACAGAATGTTACTCTCTACAGTACAGGAGGCATATCTGCAGGAATACTAGTAGGTCTTTATGCGGCCTGGTCTATCCATGACCCAGTCTATATACGACCTGGCCTATATACGCCTGGTCTATCTATGGCCTTGTCTACCTACGACCTTGTCTACCTACAGCTTCGTATATCTACAGGCTGGTCTGTCTACAACCTGGTCTGTAAACGGCCTGGTCTATCCATGACTGGTCCCTATACGACTTGGTCCATCTATGACCTGGTCCCTATACAATCTGATCTACCTATGACTGGTCCCTATCCAACCTGGTCAATCTGTAATTGGTCCCTATATGACCTGGTCTACCTATAACTGATCCCCATACAACCTGGTCTATGCATGATTTGGTCCCGAGCTGACCTATCCATGACTGCTCCCTATACGACCTGGTTTATATATGACTGCTCCGTATACAACCTGATCTATCTATAAATGGTCCCTATACGACCTGGTCTATCTATAAAAATCAATGGTCCCTATACGACCTGGTCTATCTATAAAAATCAATGGTCCCTATACGACCTGGTCTATCCATGACTGGTCCCTATGCAACCTGGTCAATGCATAAGCGGTCCCTATAGACCTTATTCGATAAACGTCACAATCACGTGAACCGGGGTCCCGGGAACCAGGGAGTGGCAAGAGACCTGCACTCAGTGCACAGTGGACTCGACGTGGCAACGTAGGAGTAGAAAAATACCGGTATTTTACTACTCCCTCGTATGACTGGGCCTTTCTTGCCACTCGTTCACGTACGCGTGCGCCAGCTTACGACAAATCCCTGGAGGCGAGTCCAAAATCACGTTATCGAATAAGGTCTATACAACCTGTTCTATCCATGGACCACCACTCCAGTGCTACTCACCCGCGTGCCGGAGTGTAGGACTTGACTGCGCACTCCGCCT
>NC_088654.1:17637673-17687673 GCF_964019385.1 Sycon ciliatum | reverse complement strand
GCCGGTTAAGCAATGGCAACGTGGATTCCTCATGCGCTAGCTATTCACACGGGATGAGCTGCATTGTTTGCATTCTGGGGCCCTCTAACCATGGGGATACACCGCACTTAGAAGCACACACAGGGTGGAACCAGGTAAAAGATTAGCATCCATACGACAACAACTACACAAAACTTCCCACATTTCTCAAGTGATTTGCCCTGTGGAACACTGGACGCAATGCTGTTAAAGAAAACACAATAGACACTGTCTCCCTTCCCAACAGCACCTCTTCCATGTCAGGGCGGGGAGAGGGGGAGGGGTGGGGGGATGAGGGGGAGGGGGGGGGGGGAGGGGGAAGTGGGGAAACTCTCCCTTCCACACTGCTGTTAAAGAAAACACAATAGACACTGTGTCCCTTCCCAACAGCACCTCTTCCATGTTGGGGCGGGGAGAAGGGGAGGGGGGGGGGGGGGGGGGGGAGGAGGGGGAAGTGGGGAAACTCCCCCTTCCACACTAACCATGGTGTAGGTCATGTGTGAGATGAGTGTTGGTGAGATGCTGAGGATGGCCGGACACAGCGAGTCATTCTGGTGAAAGGGACGGATTGCTCCCGCAGGCTTTGTGCACGAGCCGCGGTGCGTACAGCTGACGGACGACAAGTGAACAAGAGGAAATACACACAACATGTACATACCCAATGGTCAATTTGAATGTGTTCGCTAGCTTTATGGTCTACTTACACACAGAACACGCAGAGCAACACAGAGGAAGCTTCACACACATAATCTAGTAGGGAACTGCTTATTTGTGCCTAAACTTTCTATTCACCTAACCTGGCCTTTTGCCTGCATACTTAGTACATGTACCTAGAATATTAAGCACCTAAAATATCTGAAATTACTAGAGTCTAAAAGGATGGCAATAAACAGAATCAGCTGAAGCGTCATTTCACGAAGGGTCAATTGAGATATCACGAACAAATTCAAGAGAAAGTGGTGATGGAAATAGAGAGTAGCAATAAATAGGATGACTTCCGCCGTCATCACTACACATCATCTTGGTCATGAAGGCTTTCCAAAATCCTTAGAGAACAACTCACATTCCTGTGTAGACGCACCAACCGCACAGTGGGTTAACGACGGCACTGTTGATGAAGCTCTTTGCCGACGTGCATGCCGAGCAGGTCTTGAACCGGGAGCATTCTGACACAGGAACTTTGAACAGCTGCGTGAACAAAAGATTGTGAGAATAAATACATAAAAACATGTAGGAATGCGTGCGGTCATCAGCGTACACACATGCCACCAAGACTACCACTCTCCGTTGGAGGCTTTGTGCCATTCTAAAAAAGATTCTATTGCTATTACTCAATCTGCGGACAGAATTGTTTTGTCCTTTGTGGTTTCATCAGCGCAGCACAGAGAAAAAGAGGCCGTACCGGATAGCAGTGAAAAATAAATTTTCCAAAGCCAGATTTAGACCAGGCCCGAACGTACCTTGCCAGAGTGCTCAAACTGACAAGTCAGTGTACTGTTGCTACTGACGTACATGTATTATCAAGATCTAGGGCAATACTTAGAGTGAGTGAGGATTGCCAGTGCTGGCAGGAGACCCTCAGGAGACCCTCAGCCTGTTTCTACATGCAAGTACCTGAGATGCTGGAGCACCACTGCTGGCTGTGGCGTTGGCCAGGGCATACACGTAGTGGTTGTTGGGTGAGAGGATGAGCTTGGTGATGGGCCGACGCAGTGGGTCCACAGCAATGCTGTCAAACACCTTGCCCGCCTGGTAACCGAACGAATCCACCAGTACCTAGAGAGAATGGGAACACAGGCGCACGCAGGACATGGGGACATGCTCATGCAATTGAACCAGGATTTACCAATGACACGCCATTTCCAAGAATTTGTGCAATGCAAGGGCCGTCGGATAACGGTGTGTGTCAGGTTGCCAGCACACACACACGCACGCATACACGCACGCACCCCCCCCCCCCCCCCCCACACACACGCACGCACCCCCCCCCCCCCCCCCCCCCCGCCACACACACACACATCCACACTCACCTTTAACACGTTTCCCTTAGCAGTGCCCAGGAAGAGCACGGTATGGTTTCCGTACTTGTGTCCGGCCAGTGACCGGACGTGATACTCGGCCGGCAGTTGAAGAACAAGGCTTGAGTCGTTGAGTTCACGCGGCGGTGTAGCCAGAGGTGAATGCTTCTCATGGCCGCACACCTCGGTGTCGTTGTTCTCCGTGTGATACTGCAGGGGAGCCGGAAACAGATAGAACTGCTTTATGCCAAGTACATGAGGTGGACAAAATTTGAGCTACCAAATTTTCTCCGGAGTATGAGCCGCACTGGAATATATGCCGCACACAGATTTTGTCACGAAACCCAGACAGCTACCCTGTGTTCTGTGGCTCATTTGATCATCCTAGTATACGGCGCACCGACTTTTTGGGGGTAAATCACGACATGTCAGCACACACGCTTTAACATATACAGAGGAGGGGATGGGGGGTGGGGGGGGGGGGGTGCACAGCTAAACTAACAGTGGTGCAGCGCCCATTACTCTCACTCACCCCGTTGCACTTGGTCATCTTGATGGAGCCGACATTCTCCGTGCCCGCCTGCACACTCTGCTGCTTGCACAGCACCTCCCGTTCCGACATATCATCATTGACCCAGTGCAATGATAGTATGCCTATAGCATACCAAAAAGAAGGCAAAGAAGAAGAAATGCACTCACGAATGAAAAAGAGGATCACCAGAGGATGTAACCAGTGTGCTGACAGTGCTCAACACCGTGGAGGCAATCAAGGCTTGTTTGCTGCTACTTCAAGTTTCATGCTCTCGCAATCATCAGGCAGCAAAGAGGATCACAATTTTACATGTTTCTGATATTGATATCCGATGTTTGTCCACCACTAATAAATATAAGCCATGATCATACAAGCACTTTGTTCAAGAGTTCCGCCTGTAAACATCTAGTCAACGAATAGGCAGACTTACTGATCAGTGAGCCGCCTTTCAGGTCATCAAACGCCGTGACGACAATTCCACGATCCTCATTGAGTGCTCCGGCTGGTGCATTGCCAACAAGGTTTTCACCCGCCTCCAGATGCAGCACAGCCTGAACAATATCACCACATTCATACACAATGACAAACACACACACGGATACAGACCCAGACAGACAGACAGACAGACAGACAGACAGACAGACAGACAGACAGACAGACAGACAGACAGACAGACAGACAGACAAAAAGACACACACGTAAGCATAAACACACATATACATGTACATGTGCAGTGCCTTGTGCAGCTCCTAAAAACGTGATTCAGCTTTGCCTATAATTGTGCAGCTAAAGAAGGAAAATGCGTGACTGGTTATCTGCGGCAAGAGTTGAGAAATCAACATTGCTACATAACATACCTGTGCATAGCTGCCAGTAGCAGAAGATGTCTTAGTCGTGTACCCATACTGCATCTCCACATAGGATCCATACCTACGCAGAAACACACATGCGCAAAACACAATGATATTAGCCCTTTCCGTGCGAAAAGACGAGTATAGTCGTCGTGAGATGTACGCACCAAACAGCTGAGGATGGGTATACTCGCAAAACAAATGATAGATAGCAGTACTTGTGCAGTAACCAACGTGTATAGCCGATTGTTTTTAGGCTTGCCCGTGAATCATGAGGTCCCGAGTGCAAAACCTGCGCTGGTAACAGGAAGTGTGTTTAGTGTTCTCTCCATCGCGGTGATACGGGCGAGTACCACTTTACAAGCAATGAACTGTGCCGACACCCACGGTGATCTGGGTACTCACTTGCTCGGTGTGAGGGTAACAAAGATGCGGTTTATGGTGTTATGGAGATGTTACATGCCCGCTTGTTGAGAGACTTATCCCCTCTCCCTCCGACTCACTTGTGAGGTCTGCATTCGACACTGAGGATATATGGGCGAAGTGATGGCCCGCCGATGCGAATGTATTTGCTTTATGTGTTCCTAAACACGTCAGGTGATGCGGCCGCGAATCCTGCTACTGTAAAGTGAGAAACTTTCGCTAGAGATTAAATTTCGCTATTTTCGCGACCATCACACATTCGCGAATATAAAACGCCGCAAACCCCTCCGTGCATTGATTGTAGACAGTACAAGATCCGACTGAAAAGATAGAATCGCAAAAGTTTCTCATCGTAAACCAGCCGAATTTATGAAAACGCTAAATTTGCGCGCCGCGAAAGTTTGTCGCTTTACAGTACCTTAACTTTACAGTATTTAGTGCACTAGTAGTAGTGATAATGGTGAGGATAGAAAAGTACAGTAAAACCTGTCAAGGCGACCACCTGTCCCAGAAGACCACTGAAACCAGGATCAAGGGATGCTATTTCCAGTCAAATGACCCTGGATAAGGAGGCCACCTGGTAACAGAGACCACATTTTGAAGGTCCCTTGAGCGGTCGTCTTGGACAGGTTTCATTGTATTCCTGTTCACCGCCTTTAATGGTTGAACTCAAGCCTTGGGCTTACCCATGGTATCGGAACCTCTTGTATCCGCCATCGTCTGAACAGATGCGCACAAGAGTGGTCGTCGGTTTAGACTTTCTCCCGTCAATCTAGCATAGATACACAGAAACATACGTATGTGCATGCATGCATGCACATACATGTGTCCGTGTGTACGCAAACACACACACACACACACATATACACACACACACACACACACACACACACACATACACACATACCATGTGCACACACGCACACATATACACGCATGTACACATGCACACACGTACACACACGCATATACACACACACACATGCACGCGCACGCACGCACGCACACACACACACACACACACACACACACACACACACACACACGTGCGCACATACGCACACACACACACACACACACACACACACACACACACACACACACACACACACATGCACGCATGCACGCACACACACATACATCAGCACAACATGTTATCGTCACATCACAGCCGGTCCGAGTGGAATAGTGCAATGCAATTCTTGAGAATCCGATGTTATCAGAATCAAACTGCTCTGTCAGACGCAGAAGAAATTCAAAGTATCCGAAACATTGTGACCAGGCATGAAGGCAATACGAATATAGGTCAAAGCACAAAAACATGTTGACTAGTTTTGCTTGGTCTGATGTTTATTTATTTTATTTTATCTTTTTTACAATGATCACAGCTCACAGGCAAAGACAAAAATTGCATAGTGGGAGCATTGTGATGGTGAGGCTTTTTGCCCTCAGCCGAGCAGAGGTCTCGACGTCATGGGGACATAAAACGCACCGAAGAAGAAAAATGATGACATTTTTCACGCATCAAAATTACTTTATAGGTTATATTTTTGTACGGTTTGGCAGTACTGATCGCGCAGCTTCAGGAAAGTCCAAAGAAAACACAGAACTACTCCGAACTGAGAATGCAGCGCTTCTACGCAGCACACTAGTGTTGTCATGGTTACAGTAATGTCGAGCTCATGCTCACCTGTTCCGTGTAGACAAAGAAGACGTAGTTGGCGGCAGTGAACGCCGTTCTCCACGCTGACGGAAAGTTGTCGCCCGAATTCTGTATCAGCATCTACCCAGAATGCAGATGAACGTAAAAAGCAAATACAATAAAACGGTGTGACTAATGACCACCCCTTGGGACCAGAGAAAGTGGCCTTTAGTGGCAGATGGGCCTTAGTTAGAGGTTTGCACTGCACCACCATAATTATGCACGCAAACGGGGAAGACAAGATGTCTAGAACGCTGAACCACTGTGCATATCCTACACCGTACAGGTGCACTGGTGCACTGTGACTGGATGCAAGCCTGGTCACCCCGTCAACAAAGCAGGAACTAGACAGGGAAATACCCCGCTTTGTACATCACTACATGTACATACCTCGGAGTAATTGGTGAGAGTACGATAGGTCTCCGTGGACAGGGTTCTGATCACCGGGTTGCGTTTGCCATCGCCGCTGAACGACGGCGTTGCCACAAACATCTTCTTACCGTCCGTGGACAGGGTCGAGGAGATGAGCGATGGTGTCGTGAGCACTATTGGACAAGATATAATCGAAGCATTGAGCTAGTTAGTTAGTATGGGATTCATGCAGAAGTACATGTACGCTCATACCTGCTCAAAAAAATGGAGACAAAAGGCTACAACCTTACACTTTACAGCTTCTAGCATCTTCTAAGCTGCCCGACTGGCCCTCATTGTGAATAAGTGTAATGCAGGAAAGGAAAAATAAAAACTTTGCACAAGCAATGAACAGTTGAAATAGTTCAGACGAAAAGGTGAGTCTGGCAACGCAACTAGACAATTGTTCGGCTGCCTACCTGGCGGAACGACGAAGCCGTCTCGCGATGGAAGATACCGTTGAGTTGGCCCGCCCGACGTTATGTCACTGAGAGGAAGCAAACGGCAGGCACCTCGGTAAACGTTGCCGCACACGACGAGATTGCCCTTGGCATAGTCGGCATGCAGGGCCAGGACAAAGTACTGCCGCTGCTGGTACCGGGGAAACGCCGTGCTGCACTGCTGCAGCGGTGGAGGACCGCAGGACAGCGAGTCGTTGACGGACCCGAGCGTGAGCGAGCGCGCCCCGCTCAGGTCTTTGCTGAGCTGCCAGAGTCGTCCCTTGCCGCCGATGTACACATTACCGGTGTACTCGTGAACGAGAACGCTGGTGAACACATCGCCGGGGGAACCGCTGAAGGCGCTGTAGCTGTGTCCCGCCGCTGTCATCGCCACGGCAGCAGTAGCAGCAGCGTGGCCGGTGGGCGATGGATGGGCGGCGTGAGTGCATGACGATAATGTTGCCGCCGCTGCCACTGCGCACGCCAACGCCAGAAGGAGAAGTCTTCGGAGCTTCCGGCCGCGCGTCGCACCAGCGGCCATGGGGGACCCGTGTGTCCACGTGGTGAGGTCGCGATGCCGCACCCACAACAATGTCAGGGGCGCCTAGCCCTGGTGTTGGATTGCCTGTGGGCCTACGCCCTTGAAGCAGGTGGGAGTATGGACACTCGAGACCAAGTTGGAAGCTTCTAATGAATGGGATATTTCAGAATGCCAATAGCACTCTGAAGTAGATTCCTGCACAAAAAAAGCACCAGCGGCCACAAACACATAATACTGAGCAGGCTCCAGCATGATTGGACCACGCTGGATAGAAGAAAGGCTTGCATATGCATGCAGCATATCTACTTTTTCATGCATAGTTCACGTGGTTCATAGCTTCTTAGATACGAACACCTGTCCTTCATGAAAAGTATCACCTTAAAAAATTAATTTCAAAGATGTTGTATTTGTGCAAAGCTTGATGTGCTTCTCACACTTAGAATCCTCTGACTAAAATCGTTTGGGCCATTTTACAAGACTTCGTTGCAACTGGTTCCCCCCCCCTCTCACGCTCTGAGCTTCGTGAAACTTTCAAGAAACTGCTAGTAGTTGTACACAAGTTGAGTACTAATACAGTCAGACCTCGCATAACCGCAGGCATCGGTGTTCCACAGAAATATCCCGATAGGCGAGGGAACCGGATAATCGAACACACACACACACTGTATGTATGCCTGTCATATGCTGTAAATAATTGGTAACCAACGATTTTCTTCTGGATGGCGAGGGATCCCCGGATAAGCAAGGTCTGACTGTACTTCAAAGTAGACAGTACAACTTTTTCTCTGGGGAACTAATATAATATAATATTCGCGGGATCCGCGTTAGCATCACTTGAATGTTCAGAAACACACAAGCTATAGCCTTCGCTTCCGCAGGCCACCACTATGCCTTTACACCTTAGTGGCGACTCTGGGGAACTGCAAGAACAAAACATGTCAAATCTAATGTAGCAGAGGAGTCTAATCTGAGGTTGCAAGACAGCCTAACTAACTGGCACCATGCCCGCCTGTCAGGAAGAGGTGAGTGTTCTCAGCTCAGGGAGTGTCACCCGACACTCATATCACACTCTTTCCCCAATCAAGCCTGGCCACTAGTAACTAGTTACCAGTGAAACACAACCCCATAGAGGATGTGTCACCAGTTCTTTGTGCTTGTCTCAGTAGAAGGTGAAACTGCAAGAGTGCATACACAGGTAACACGTTAGTTACATGTAGGTGTGACAAGACAGCTTATCTGCCCTTCCAGCAAGAGGGGAAGTAGTCATGGAACCTCCAGTTTGGTTACAAAAGTGCGTTTACGCCTTCTAGTACCCTATCCAGTTTAGCTGGAGTAGAGTTGTTGTAACCCAATCCATCTGTTCAGGCAAAATCCTACTTCACCAGCACCGCCAACAACCATCAAGTTCCTTCCATATTCACGTTTTACCCGTTCTAAAAAAACCCATCAAGGTATTATGTGTTACAGCTAGCCTATTGTGTGTGTGTGTGTGTGTGTGTGTGTGTGTGTGTGTGTGTGTGTGTGTGTGTGTGTGTGTGTGTGTGTGTGTATGTGTGTGTGTGTGTGTGTGTGTGTGTGTGTGTGTGTGTGTGTGTGTGTGTGTGTGTGTGTGTGTGTGTGTGTGTGTGTGTGTGCCATTATCTTCGGATGGCATTATTGTATTGTATTGTAGTGTATTGTGTGTGTGTGTGTGTGTGTGTGTGTGTGTGTGTGTGTGTGTGTTTGTGTTTGCGTGTGCGTTACGCATACTGAGTTTACGATCCTCCATCACCCGAGCTGCACTGCACAGCTGGCCTTATCAAGTGTGTACACCAGCCACAGTAACAAGCAAACTACACTTGCTACAACATGATGTGCTAGTAAACATAGTCCCTCTGTCTAAATCCACCTGGGAGAAGAGTTTGTCCTTATCACTAGCCATTGTCCATTACGAAGCCAGTTTTGATAGAGTAAAGTTCACAAATCCCCACCGGCTATGCAATTGTGCTGAGAAACAAAATCAGATTAGGAAGCATTGCTTGTGCCAAGCCACCACCATGCCTGTGCAAGCAGAAAAGTCAGTCTGGGAATAACTTCACCCAACTCCCACCAAAAGCACAAAAGCAGTTTGTCAGGCTGAAAATGTTGCCGACGGATGTAGAAACATGCTGAAAGGCTAGACAGCTCGACAACTAGTCCTGCATTAAATTGAGACTGAAAGACTGAAATACAAGCGAAGAAATTGCACTATGCAGTGTATGCAGAAACCAAGCCAGCAGCCACCCTTCTTCCATTTCAAGGTGGCGTCAACCCTAGCTTCTAAAGCCCAACACACCTCAGTGCAAGGTAGACAACATGGCTCTGAATGGATCACATCTAATGTTACTCTGAACTTCTCTCAGAAAACTGGAAACTACAAACACAGGATAAGTGGACTGCAGAACGCATGTGAGACAGGGAGAACTCTCGGTACATGTACGTACAATCATGCACCCCCTAACCCTCTGCAAATGCTGCCAATCGATCCACACATACCAGCAGACACACCTGATGTTGTGTTAGCTAACATTGAAAAGGGCTGGATCGAAGCCTTGCCCTCAAACCAGCTTCCACAGCAATATGCCTGGTTTTTTGTCTGCCTTACTTTGCAGAAATAGCCAGGAACATTTCACTTCAAGTGAGCTGATGACAATGATCATTGTGGTGGCTCGTGGGTACCAGGTAAATTGTGGCCATCTTTATCTATACATTAGCAGCTGCATTGTGCAATGCATTACTCCTGAAACCCGCATTCTTTCGATGAGTCTGCCAGAGAATGTCCCTGCTACCACGCTGATAATCACTCATAATTACCGTCAGGGTGTAACACAACGCTATGGGCTTGATCAAGGGTGGTTAGACGTAAGCGCTCTCCACAAGTTCTCGAGTACTTTACATTGGAGATTAGTGTCCGCCTCGCCAATACAACAGCATTTATGAGGCGTCATGGTACACACCCAGCGCATCGAAGTCACAGTCAGCCGTGAATTTTCTGCAATAGTCTTGCAATTAGTAGATTTGGCTGCAATGTTCTTGCAGACAGCAGCGTGTTTGCTGAAAAGTACTACTAATCTGCAGATGATTCTCTGCAAGGGTATGACAAGGAGCATTGGGCGTGCTGCAAAGGTATGCAGAAAGCTCCCTCAGCTCCTGCAATATCTCCACAATCAACAGGCATGCTCCTGTTCAGCTAGACCCACCAAGAGCTATAACAGACCCCTCAACGTTACCCTCCTTGTTCTGCAGCCTTTCAACTGAACACTACTCTCCGGTGCCCAAAGAATCGGGGGTTAAGAGCCGAAGCGTAGGCCCTTCTTACTTCTCATGTGGAAATCTCTATAGAATGGACCGTAGCGCCCGGATAAGCGAGGTATGCATGTACATCAATATGCTGCAACACAGCTGCACCATGCTGGTCTATGCAGCTTTAGCATCGCTAATCTACTGAGTATCCTTGGAAACACAGTGTACAGTATAGTACACACATGTGGACGATCACCACAGCACTGTTCCTCTGTGGTCTAAGCAGCTCTAGCATTCAATGATCTACCCTTGGCAACGCACAGTACACTTCACACAGGGACGACCAGTGCCGCAGTACAGTCAACTTCGCGTGTACCGACACTCGGCGGGGTATCAGAAAAGTATCCTTAATCACAAAGTGTCCTTTTACCCGAATTCTCATTATATGTATTATAGTTAGATGGGACTTTGCTCTGGGCATGGAATTCTGTTGTTATTCGCAAACTGTCGTTATATCCGCAGTAGTTAGTAGCGAAGTTGACTGTACTGTGCCGCTATGGTCAGGCTGTATGTAACACAGTGCAGTGCAAATACACATCTCTCTTATCCGGGCGCGCTACCCGAGACTGACCACTGTCCGGGACTCTCTTGTCCGTGAGGTCCGGGACTCTCTTGCCCTGGAGGTCCGGGACTCTCTTGCCCCGGAGGTCCGGGACTCTCTTGCCCTGGAGGTCCGGGACCGACCACTACCCATAACTTTCGTATCCGGGCGGTCTGGGATCGGGCACCGCCCATAATTTGGAAATGTTCAAACTCCGAATCACGTACGCTTGCACGGAGAAGTGCCAGAAATCTGGCATACGACGTCACTATTTCCCAAAACAAATTGGCAAAAGAGTAGTAATATTTCCACTTAACCTTGCCGACAGGGCGCCCAGTAGACCCCAGGTGTCCGAAACGTTGAGGTCCGGATAAAAAGAATAACAATGACATGGTGTTTATGTTTGCCGTGATGTGCTCGCCATGCCTACATGATGCCTAATCGCCATTGGGGATATACATCCGGTTGTTTTCCTATCAAATACTTCGTCCGTCGGCGCAAGGGTTTCTTTCCGGCTGGCTCGGTTCAGAAAAATTAATCTGACGGTCCCAAGTGGTTCTGCATCATGGTCTATTTCTGCTATCCGCTGGCACACCTATTCTATCTTAGACGCTCTGTTCTCAGTTCTTGCTTCCATACCTCACTCGTTATCCGGTTCACGTCTGGCTGCGGCCAACTACCCTTCATTCTGTGTGTTGTCGCTATTGCTGTCTATGTTTCTGTGTGTGCCAGTATATGTGGAGCGAGAACACACATTGGTTTAGTGCCTAAATTCAAGCCGAACTGGGTTTAGAAGTCCCGATGATAATTAAGTTAACACAGTGTTGACTTGCTTATCATGCCACCGCACACCATGCTCCCATCACAAACTGCCTTATATGTTCTGTTTGGTGAGTTCTTTCATTGGCAAGCATTGTTCGCGTATGTGAAGGTAGAGTTAGGCGGTGTTTACATGAGGCGTTTCAACCCGGGTCAGATTTCAACCCGCCATGTGCATAAAATGTATGGCGCGTTTACATGACGCATTGCGCTTGACCCGGGTTGAAATTTCGCCCCGGGTTGATTTCAACCCTCCCCCCAAGGGGAGGGTTGAAATCAACCCGGGTCAAGAAAATTGTACAAACGTACTTCTGTGCGTATCTCGCGCCAGGTTTAAACGGCACTGCAGATGCAAATTTCGCGCGAACGGATTCACGTGACCATACAGGACTCTAGAAGTGGACTTTTGGCGGCATATCAGTATTTAACCCGGGTCAACTGTCTTCATGTAAACGCTCACCTCTTTTGTCTATCGTACAGACTTTCAACCCGGGCTGAACTCGACCCGGGTTGAAATTTCTCATGTAAACACAGCCTTAGTTCTGACAAATGCACTGGGATATACGCAGGACATGGTCGTTTTTATTATTTACATGTATGAACACATGCAATCCAAAAAGCACAAAAAATGTATCCACGTCAGCCTCACATTGGTGGCTTTGAACTCGACTACTGCTAGTACTGCCTTGTGGGTACACTGTGGCTTTCACACAAGCCCTTTGCGTACTGCGTACTCATGTACGTCTGTGGGTACATGTGTGTGTGTGTGTGTGTGTGTGTGTGTGTGTGTGTGTGTGTGTGTGTGTCCAACCTGTCGGAAAGCTACCTTCTTGCCAAAGCATTTGGAAGTTGGACTAGTTTCGGCTCCACAATCCAGTGTGTCGTTACTATAATAGCTTTCATGGCTGAGGTTGTTGGTATGTCTGTTGGCCTGGGTTCCCAGTACTCAGTAGCCGAGGCTGGTTGGTAAAGTAACTCCCAATTTCACTTCAAGGTACCAGTGCATCTAGTGTCTGCTTCAATCAAAGCAGCGTGCTATCTATACTGGTTACCCCAGCAAGTGTAGGGTATGCATAGGTAACTGTCTTGGCCGTTTTATGCCGATGTACTCCGTGTGGTGTAGAACAGGTGTGCATTGGTGGTCGATTCACATGGCTTCGCCAGTTGTGTGGATTAAACAGTTATCTGGCGCAAGTCTTGATCTGTCTCATTCAGATCTTGTTCGCTATCATTACTATAAGAGAAAATCTGTGGGTACACATCCAGTGCATTTGCAGATTTGCGTGCTTCTCTTGCGACGGGCGTATACATGGTACATGTGTGTGTGTGTGTGTGTGTGTGTGTGTGTGTGTGTGTGTGTGTGTGTGTGTGTGTGTGTGTGTGTGTGTGTGTGTGTATTTTTTCCTGCAGACTTTTCAATTTCAACTCCGCCATGACCCTCAACGTTACAAAAAAGGAATATGACTAGAAGTATAAGATACGTCTGATCTTCACACTACCTCGCAAGCACCCAGACATAGGACACCAGGTCCACAAAAATCACCACAGAACTCCCTATATCAGCACTGCAACAGCAGACACCTGCGTGTTTATCCAGCCTGTGCATTCAGCTTGCAGATTATCTTTACAAAGTGACCCCATAGCGCTGCAATCCTTATGAGGACAGGAGACAGATCGAGAGAGCGTTCTGCATGCCTCGCACTCGCAGGGCCACGCGCACCACACTCTCTCTCTCTCACACACACACACACCACACACACACAGACGCACTGTCCAATGAATGGTCTAATGGCCGAACTCCCTTGCAAGTCACCTCAGTGCGACAGTGGAGAAGAAAACAGACCATCGAGCATGTGTTGGGCCAGCTTGTGCGCTGCGCGAGAAACACAAGAACGCTATCTAGCTACTTCACACCTTCAAGTTAGTCCTTGACATCGCCGGTAGTTGCCACGATACTCAGCAGTGTGTGCCCTCTACTAGAGGCCCTGGTTCGATAGGGTCAGGAAGGAAACCCAAAGCCAGGCAAAGGGGAAGAAAAAAGAATTTTGCGTATGCGCTTGATACTCTTCGTGCGATGTTCTCGTAGCGCTAGAAAGTCTAGAACGAGATGGGTACTTGATTGCCGATAATGTAACGACATGAATTTCTGAGTTTCCGCATTTCGCAACCGCACAATGGGAAAACAGCCTCTACCAACACGGACACAATCGGTCAAACTACTCGTACATGTATGCACAAACGCACAATAGTCAATAACATGATGCAGTGAGTCGCCCAGAGGTCGACCATTTTTCAATGCGTGGTCCACACAGCCACACAGGTCACCAAGCGAGCTCTAGTATCGGCAGCAGCCAAGCAACCGCATGACGAAAATAATAATTGCAAAACGATAACATTTCGACTAGTATCAGCCGAGATCTACAGAGACCTTACCGGCTTCTTCTGCTGTAGTTCTTCACCGATGCATTCGATAACTATTTTTCACGCTGCACGTGAACGACCGGTACCGCTACCCGCTACACAGCCCACCTAGTGAGCACTGGTCCCTGAGCTAGAGACAACCACTATGTGCAGGTATGAACACAACTATTTCCTTCTGAAGGCCACAAGCGAACGCTCTCAGCTGCCAAACGGCTCACTGCCATGAACAAGTTCCAACTACTTTCATTCATTTACCAAACAACTACTAGCGCTGGGTCTCTCTACAAGTGTCCGCAACAGATACAATCGCCATCACTTCATATGCCCCGAACACACAGCCTTACTTACCTAAAGGCAACTGCAGATGATCTTCTCCAGTCGGCTAGAGTCCCTTTCGCGATGATGGAACGGTTGCAAGTTGCCGGCAGAGTGGTAAATTTAGCCCAGCACTCACCGTGGCTGGCCCCACAGAACTGCGTTTTTCACGCTCGACAGGACATGCACACAGAAATTAGCCTCTACCGGCAGCAATGACACAAATTCTCGCCACGCTATGGTGCGGAACAAGGAAGTCCCCCAGCGGCCAACACCAACTATCCGGGTCTCAGAGGGCTTCCTGACAATCGCACGAGTCGGTCGCTTGCAACGCGAGAGGCACCTCGCCAAGCCTTATTCACGATCTGTTGGTAGTGCAAGCTGGCTAGTACTACTAGTAGATCGACTCGAGCTGTGGAGTCGAGAGATTTGAAGAAACTGCGAAAAGTGACCACTCCACACGACAACACGCATGTATGCTATGACCGTATGATCAGTGTGACAATGCACTGGCCAGCTGGTACCTGGGCACTCGCTGCCGCCGTCACACACAGAAAACCGCGGTTTCAAGGTTGCGCTGCGTGAAGCGCGTGTCTGTCTGGAAGAACACGGACATTTTGAATACTACACAAAATAATCACACGGACATGATGACCTATTGCCTTAGTCTAGTATTGGCCCGTACAGTCAGTACAGTAGCTCAATAGTCATGAGCCTCAGACTCAGTTTGTAGACTAGCTGCACACATAATTGTCACACTCCACAATCAGTGCACTGAATAGGGAACTGCATTCTTCGTCTCGGAGGCTTCGGGATTTCTTCACTTGAGCAGTTGAACCTCTTGAGCCGTTGAGGGGCAGCACAATCGATCACAGTACAGACAGACTGCCAGCATGCAGCACACTGAGTAGATTTCTACACTGTACAGACGTCACCAGAGACTGTGCGGTGACATAGTGCTACATGTCCCTGTGTACCTGCACCATCCACGAGTCCTGCATGGGCCGAAATCTCGCACTGCACCGCTACACACTGTCTGTGGCGCTTGAAGTTGTACCCCAGTCACCACTTGACAAAAATGAGAAGCTCTACCGCTATCTCAGATAGCGGAAAGGAGTTCCTTGTACACTGACTCTGTACATGGACTAGTCAGGGTGTCAACTATAAGTACCATAGAAGTCAGTTTCCTTGAAAATGTGCATTGTGATCTGCGCTGCCCTATCCGGCTATGTTCTCGGCAGCTCCCAGAAATCCCTTCCACTTTATTACTGTACTTGAAGTCTTTAACGTCTAGCTTCATGTAGTAGTTTAATGATGACTTTTGAATGTCTCTCCCCCTCTCTCTCTCCCCCCCCCCCTGCCCCCCCCCCCCCCTCTCTCTCTCTCTCTCCCTCCCTCTCTCTCTTCTTGTTCTCTCTCTTTCTCCCCCTGGCCCTCTCTCTCTCTCTCCGGCTCTCTCTCTCTCTCTCTCTCTCTCTCTCTCTCTCTCTCTCTCTCTCTCTCTCTCTCTCTCTCTCTCTCTCTCTCTCTCTCTCTCTCTCTCTCTCTCTCTCTCTCTCTCTCTCTCTCTCTCTCTCTCTCTCTCTCTCTCTCTCTCTCTCTCTCTCTCTCTCTCTCTCTGCAATTTTCAATCCCTGCACTTTAGACGCCAGTTCTTTTTTCACTTGTCACCGTCTTTAGACACTCAGTACGTCCATTCCGACACCCTTATTACCTCGCAACGTTCCACATTACCGTTACTAAAAGACTTAAGTGAGCGCCTTCCGAACAAACTAGCCTTCCATGGTCACAGACGCATAGTATCTTCGATGTTTCTATTTCAGGCAGGCACTCTGTGGAACTTTCTGCCCCTACCACAACATCTATCATAAATATTGCTGAGTTTAAAAGAGAACTGCATATACATATACATGTACATGTACATGCAAATAGGATGGCTAAGTTTCAATTCAACTGCAAAGGTATTCACTGATATTCCTTGTTTTCCTCATTGATCTGCTCACTTCAGTGCACATCAAATGCCCTATTCCTTCCCAGTTGTCCTATTCGTCGTGTTATTTCTCCTTTCTCTGCTCACTTTGCATTCCCATATCCTTATCGCAACTGCACAGAAGTGGAGACCCCTCGACAGACCAAAACGGCCTCCGGGGTAGTCATTGAAATACATTAATTATACTGAAATATAACGTCTCGGCAGTAATGCCATCGTCACCTACGAATCATCAATGATGCCATGCAGGCCGAAGAAAAGAAATACTAGTAAACTGCTCTTTTTGGCCTGCAGCATGGCACCATTGTTTCATTCGTACCTGACGATGGCAATATTGCCGAAACATTGTCCGTAAAAGTCTTTTGCAGTGCTTTGGGAATTGATGTTTCCACCCAACTACTTTCTACAGATGTCTCAAAGTAACAGTTGAGAATGTGGGAGACACGGTCGCCCGCCTGTTGGCTTGGCATGTGCACATTGTGCAGTCATCTGTTCTGACTCACTGTAGATCAGTTCTACTCTGCGGATACTGTACCAACACACATACATGTGCATGAACTTCGAAGTACAATGTACACACATTGTATCGTGGACAAGACTGGGCCGGGCCGAATGATAAGCAAGCCGAGCTACCAGCCATGCCCATGGTGCAAA
The DNA here is from genome assembly GCF_964019385.1 of Sycon ciliatum. Lineage (NCBI taxonomy): Eukaryota > Metazoa > Porifera > Calcarea > Leucosolenida > Sycettidae > Sycon > Sycon ciliatum. The sequence continues at coordinate 17,670,676 of NC_088654.1, read as the reverse complement.
GGAGGCACCACAGACATTTTATAGCTCGTGGCTCTAGCGCCAGAGTGCTCAAAACTACGAAAAGTAGATAGCAATGCGTTAGGCAGCAGCACCTGAGCAGCCTACCGAGAGTGCTCAACAAGACGAGGAGCGCTCGAGCGTAATACCAAGAGTTATACTCTTGGTAATACCCATAGTTTTATTTATTTATTTTTTATTATGTACATTTATATGTCCCACTACTACCTCCATAATATACTAGCCATACCGATTTCAGTCTAGTCCAAGTCATTGGGTTGAGAATCTACCATGACAGCCATGAGGCATGATCTTCTGACAGACTCATAATGATCACTGGTCTGTGTACAGTGGTGTAGGCTTGCCATCGTCTGCACAGTAGAATGCGGGAGTACAATCATGTACAATCATGTGCATGACCTTGTACATGTACATGTACATGTATATCGACTCCACGTGGACCTACAATGTACAGTCGTCCCTCTCTAATCCGGCACTTTATAATCCAGCACCCTCGATAAACCAGCACAATTTTCAGTAGCCAAAATGTCCTCTTCATGCACATTGCAGCAGTAAATCAGATTTGTTAATCCAGCACCCTCCCTAATCCAGCAGATTTTCGTGGCACAAATGGTGCCGGATTATAGAGGGACCACTGTATAACGATTTCGCATACATGATGTACATGTACATGTATGGCGAATTTCGTGGTGATAATTGTAGCGAACCATTGACTTTGTCCATGTCCCTGTTTGAACCCATACAGAATTCACCCTTCGTAGCGAACCCTTTTCGTTTATAGCGAACCAACGTGAAGGGTTCCACCCTGTACATGTACATAATTGTGTAGACGTGATTGTACCAGTAAACCAAGCCGCAAGTGCACCATGCATAATACATTATACTGACTGTTAAAAGTCACAGCCATGCAGTCTTTACTACTTTTTAGCCACATGCCATCACTTGCTGTGGCCGTGTTGGAGGCATGTTTGTATCTGTGCGTGCGCGCGCGCGTGTGTGTGTCTGTCTGTCTGGGTGTATGGGTATAGTCATGTCTGTGAGGTGAATTATTAATGTGAATAATTAATGCCTTTCTCACGTCACCAGTCATTGTGATGGCTGGTATCGTGTAGACACGGTCGCCCGCCTGTTGGCTTGGCATGTGCAGTCATCTGTTCTGACTCATTGTAGATGTATTCTGCGGATACTGTGTCATGTACATGTACCTGTACGTGCACAACTGCGTGGCTGTTTACAGTTCATGTTCATTCATGGAGAATCAAACCGAGAAGAGGAGGAGGGCCCTCGGCTTTCTTATCCTGAACTCATCACACGCTGCAGAACTCAAAATCAGTTTGCATTGATTGGCAGGCGTATCGTCCCCAACCACGCTCAATTCATTCCACGCGCAGCTCATATTCATAATCTTCATTTATCGCCAGGTTCGACCTTTACCGGCAGCCAATAAGCCATGCAGCTGTTTAGCTGCCTGGCTGGACAGAAGGAACATTTTTGCACGTCGCCACTGTATAGCATAACAGTACCGATGTCTGGGATTCTCCCACATCAGTCTCAACGCTGTACGCCCTGTCACTGTCAATCTTGATCGAGCATACAGTGCAATAGTCAATACTACTGCATAGGTACTGAGTACTAGTACTAGTATTAGTAATCCTGCACTGTCACAGTCTGAACAACCATGTAGGGCTTGCAAGGGGAGTAACCCAGGGTTGTGGACACATCTCGAAATACATGTACAATGTACTTGTAGCCAATGTAGGGGACCTGCATGGGGCAGAGCCAAGGTGGTAAAGAGGGAGAGAGAGAGAGAGAGAGAGAGAGAGAGAGAGAGAGAGAGAGAGAGAGAGAGAGAGAGAGAGAGAGAGAGAGAGAGAGAGAGAGAGAGAGAGAGAGAGAGAGAGAGAGAGAGAGAGAGAGAGAGAGAGAGAGAGAGAGAGAGAGAGAGAGAGAGAGAGAGAGAGAGAGAGAGAGAGAGAGAGAGAGAGAGAGAGAGAGAGAGAGAGAGAGAGAGAGAGAGAGAGAGAGAGAGAGAGAGAGAGAGAGAGAGAGAGAGAGAGAGAGAGAGAGAGAGAGAGAGAGAGAGAGAGAGAGAGAGAGAGAGAGAGAGAGAGAGAGAGAGAGAGAGAGAGAGAGAGAGCGAGGGCGAGAGAGAGAGAGAGAGAGTTTGTGAGGTGGGGAGAGAAATCTGCATGACGAGAAGCGAAAGGAGGATAAGAACATTGGGAGAAAAGACATGTCGAGAGAAAAGATCCTTTTGGACATTTGGTCAGACATAGTGGTATCGGTAGCAAGGAGGGGAGGCAAGGAATGAAACACATGTAGATGAATGAAACACCGTACATGTAGATGAATGAAAGGTAGGTATGAAGACAATCAGGGCAGTACATGCTGCACGACTTGTAAAATAATTAGGAGTAATGCCAATATTGACATGCTACTGACAGTTCCCAGCATGTCACTTTATGCCTCATCAATTCACTGACATGAAAATGCTGCCGGTGTGAAGGTTCGACAGCATTGCACAGGCAACTTTACGAGTTCGCGAACCTGTCTCGCCGCTTCATACCATCCGCAGTTCCCTGGAGAGGCGACGCACTGCAGACTGTCTCCATAGCCCTACTCTTGTTAGTAGTCGGCGTTCAACGTTTGACTCACGGGTCACTTTCAAGTAAACCGTTGGCGTTGTGCATTTTTCTTTCCTGCCTGCAAACTACATGTACATACATACATACATGTATGACAGTTTTTGTCACGAGCTTGATGTCCTGGGAAATGCCATGCTGGCTGGGGCGCCAATATTGGCAATAAGCAAAGCAACCTGCTTCACGTCTGCACCAACCACTGACCAGATATCGACACCTTGACAAGTTGTCCCAGGCGCGGATGGCAAACACCGCAGGACGCTTCAACGTGCTACAATGTAGTATGAAGACAGCCCAGGCCCCCAATCTGCTAGTCTCGATTTAGAGAAGCACTCATAACCTATTAATTTTTTCTTTCAAATTGAAGGTATGAATAGGAAACTGGACTAACACATAGAACTGAACTGTACGGCTGTTACGGAAAGAGTGGGAGAGCGGCCTTCTGAATGCATAAGTCTGGATTGCGCTGATGAATGTACATGTACATGACTTGTCTACAGCTTCTAACACTTTCAATCATTTGAGTAACATTACCAGCAAAGGTGGAAGAAGAAATCGGCTTTGTATAGGCATTTTGTTGTCAAGTCAGCGCTGTCGTGAGTTGTATGATGGTTCGTGGTTATGTTTCGTTGTCATCAGGTTCGGCCTCATTTCCTCTGGGCTGCGCTGATGAGTCAACAACGGACGAAACAGTTCTGTCCGCAGATTGAGTTATTCGCGTTTTATAATGATCCAATTGTCTGTCTTGTCCTCACTGGAAATACATGTAGCATCCCTGGCCTTGGGACTCCTGGTTGCAGTGATCTTTTGCGACTGGTGGTCGCCTTATCCGAGTGGTCGCCTTGACAGGTTTTACTGTACAAATGTCATGTAGGTGAACGGCAATGCTGGTGTGAACGTTGTGAGTACGTGGGTACAACAGTTGAAATCATGCATGAACACACACCCGAAAAAGTACAAATCTCTGCTGAATTCTCGGCAGACGTTATCCGCCTAGGGCTACTCATCACGATTCGTATCATCTGCCACCGCCGACACAGCGACAGCTTGGCGGTCGGCTGCCATTGATAATTTCCAACTTTTCACGCCTCTGTCTATAGATTAATAATAATAAGATTCCTCAACAGCACATAGCCATAGATTGTAAGCTCCCAGGAACTATGTGCTCTTGGTTCTGTCGATGTCCAAAGTGTGTTTAGACCACGGAATGCGATTCATTGCGACCCATTGACTGTCGGACCTAAGCTGATCTAGAGAGGAGAAAGGAGAGAGGAGAGAGGAGTTTGCTGGGAAGTAACTGTTAGTTTCCAACACTCGTGAAGAACAGTAGAGCTGCTTCAGTTCTAGGTAGCACTGATCCCCATATACAATGCACAATGTAGCAAGCTATGCCTACGTGTACATGTATGTGTATAATTAGGTATTGCATTACATTGTACAATGTACATGTACATTGCTCAATCTGCGGACAGAACTGTTTCGTCCTTTGTGGACTCATCAGTGCACCACAGACGCCATGTGGTACGTGTACATGTACATGTATGTACACAAGAAACATGGAAAAGGGGGAGTGTAGAGGGGAAGATGAAGCATGGGAAAATGGAAGCCAGTAGCTACAATGTAAATATCGAGATGTAACAGCAGGAAGAAATGACGAGAGAAGGAAATACCTCCCCAGTTAATAGCAGAACATTTACACGTACATGTACATGTAGATGAAAAACAGCAAAGATTGATTTCAAAGAAAGAATAGATGATGAATCATTGAATGAAAACTTTTCACTCGCAGAGGCGTAGAGCAATGTGCGAGCTGCTCCATTTTCTCATCTTTACACAGGTTGTTTGCTTCGAATATGCATCACCTCGACATTGTATACACGGACACACTGGTATGGAGTGCGTTAAATTCTACACGTTCAGTATGGGTCGGCTTCTCACTGCTCGCACCACAGAATTCTACAGACTCGTGCCCGGCCGTGGTTCGTACGACTCCCTGCTAGGCACACTGTCACAAACAATGGACACATTCTTCATACATCTTCTAACCAAATAACTTCGAGTAATGATGTTCATTCACGCCCGCCGACTTGCTTCTCTCCTACTTTATGCCAAAGGCAAATTGCAAAGATATCAATGCCGCTTGGATAGCGAGAGTCGGTGTCGACTTTGGTGTGAGTGCAACCGACGCGCTCAACTTCCGTATTTGTCGTAATGATCATCCTGTGGACCACCCAGACGAATTCGGAAGGCTCGTCTCTTTGAATGACTCGGCCTCGTTAGTCGTTGCCCGGCCCGCTCTCTACGAAGACTTTGTGGTTCTTGTAAAGGGTGCACCCCGCTGTGCAGCTGCGTAAAGTGTCCAGACAGCTGAGTTCGGCCCACTGCTGTGACTTGTAAATCTACACATAGCCGCGGGGGATTTCGAACTACATTGTACTTGATCTGCAGATGCTCGCTCCGAAACGTACCGGTACTGGTAAGTTGTGCGCTGCATGATAGTGTGGGGTTGAGAGACACAGGTATGTTGCGCCACACATGTCCATGCAGAGGTGCGCTGTGTGGATGGCAAGATTCAACTCCATTGCAACTTCCCGAGGGACAACCCAACCTAGTACCTGAGCTGAGTCTCTCGGTTTTTGCGTGTATTGCTGGTATACTTTTGCACAGTGATCGGCTAGATAGGAACAATGTAATGGAAACCGATAGCTCAACATACATGTACATGTATTCAAGATTGACATAAGTCCCCTTTGATATAGAGCCTAGAGGCTCGCGTTAGTACGGTTACATGGCAAACCAAACGGACCTCGCTGCTCGGTTGAGGTTTACATTTCAACTTTACAGCATATGCCATGATCTGGCACTGGTCTTTTTCCAGCCTGAACTCCTTCATCTCGTTATCATTATCCCGCCGTCTTATCTACAATGGATATTGAGTAATTCATAGCAAAGAAAAGGACCAAGGAACTACAAGCTACGCTAATTTCAACAAAACCACCAGTTCCTTGAGACAATCAGCTCATGCGATAACATTGCACGACATTGACGGACAGTACTGACGTTCTGCAACTAACTGCCAATCCGCTCTAGTCTAGCACAGTTGCAGAACGTCAGTACCGTTGGTCGGCAATGGTCGCATGAGCTGATTGTAAAGTAACTGGTGGTGTTAGTGGACATTACAGCGTGACTTTTAGTTCCTTGGTCCTTTTCTTTGCTATAAATAAATCCTTGACCTTGGCTCTCCATCCAAGTCTCCATACAGCTAGCTGCTTTATCACCTTGTTAGATCTCATCAGTAGAGTTGCAGAGTCAGAGTGATTTGCCTAACAGGTCGCAATGAAATCTAATGAGCAACAAAGCATCTTATCTCAAAACAAAATACAGTCGACCTACCCTTATAACGATAACCTCTATAACGATATTACCCTTATAACGATATTTTTCTGGCAAACCAAATCACTCCATTGACTTGTGTATACAATGCCTTACCTCTATAACAATATTGCTATAACGATATTACCCCTATAATGATATAAAATGGGCTGACCAATCGACATTTTCCATTCTATAACAATATCTAGCAGGGAATATGTAGAGCCTACTATCCAGGTAGGGCAAGCTTCACTTGATAAGTCGTTGGGACATGGCGAAATGCAATGGGGCACCAGTTGGCACCTTGCTGTGCACATAATGTGCATGTATGTCAGTTTTTTAAAGGGGAAGTATACCCTAAAATCAAATTTTCACCAGTTGTAGTCTTCGGGGTGCTGAGTCGAATGGTCTTGGTCCGAGGAAGCTGCGACGCTCCCTTCCTACTTGAATCCCAATCGAACTCGCGCACTTCCACCGAAACTGGGTGACTGCGCCCTACTAGATGGGGATTTGTATGCAAAATCTCACTAAAAGCGCCATTTCGTTCTTATAAAAGCACGGATGACCGCGATTGGCCCATATGTTGTAGTCTTTTGGACGCTGAGTCGACTGGTTTTGGTCCGAAAAGGCTGCGATGCAGCGTTCCTCCTTTATTCCCAATCGAACATGGTTGAACACGCGGTCACGTGCTCCTGGGTGCCCAAATCACCTGGTCACCGCGCCAGCAGGCGACAACTTTCACACCAAGGTTCAACTCGAGTTCAACTCGAGTGACAGGAGTGCACCCAAAAAAGGTCAAACAGGCTAGTAAGTTGTACCCTGCAGGCACGGTGACCAGGTGACTGGTGTACGCAGGAGCACGTGACCGCTTCTTCAACCATGTTCGATTGGGAATAAAGGAGGAACGCTACATCGCAGCCTTTTCGGACCAAAACCAGTCGACTCAGCGTCCAAAAGACTACAACATATGGGCCAATCGCGGTCATCCGTGCTTTTATAAGAACGAAATGGCGCTTTTAGTGAGATTTTGCATACAAATCCCCATCTAGTAGGGCGCAGTCACCCAGTTTCGGTGGAAGTGCGTGAGTTCGATTGGGATTCAAGTAGGAAGGGAGCGTCTCAGCTTCCTCGGACCAAGACCATTCGACTCAGCACCCCGAAGACTACAACTGGTGAAAATTTGATTTTAGGGTATACTTCCCCTATAAGCTATGAAGAGTGTAAAAAAGAACAAAATCCATGAATTATGACGTATGTGTATGAAATGAACCAGTTACCCCTATAACAATATTACCCTTATAACAATATTTCTTGGTCTGACGCAAATATCGTTATAAGGGTAGGTCGACTGTACAGTCGAACCTGTGAATAACGACGACCCCTCAGTGAGGCCAGAGAAAGCGGTCTTTAGTGGCAGGTGGTCTTTAGTTAGAGGTTTGCACCGCACAACCATAATAATTACATGTCTACATGTATGAATGTGAGACCGTCCGTGCCTGGCAAAGTGGTCTTTAGTACCAGGCTGGTCGCTAGTCACGGTGGTCTTTAGTTACAGGTTTATCTGTACACTACGCTTCAACCTACTCCACTTTTATGTTTATGTATCTACATTGTATGTCATTCGGATCTTCCCAAGTTGTACAATGTACTGTTGAGATACCGAATTCAAATAAATAGATCAATACCAACTGCCAGGGGCATGGCGAGCTACATGTATCTACATCGTGCATTGTAGTTTTCTCCTGCAATCCTATTGTCCGTAGCCCTTGCCGTAGGGACCGGCGGATTCTGCTCGAAAAGGTGGCAGATTCTGCTCGAAAAGCAGTGAAATTGGCAGAACCATACAAACCTTATGGCGGGCAATTCCTCGAATTCTGCTCCATTTTTTTATCCACATACCAAACATGCATGAAACTTACCAGAAAAAGTACCGAATTCTGCCAATTTTTCTGCCGGCAGAATCCTATTGTCCGTAGCCCTTGGTAGATAATGGATGATGCCGGCAGACAATGGGCAGAATTACATGTACATGTAGGTACGTTTTCTGGTATGTTTCATGCATGTTTGGTATGTGGTTTATAGAAAATAATCATTAAATGATTATTTTCTATAAACCAAAATTTTGTTTATCCACATACCAAACATGCATGAAACATACTAGAAAACGTACCTACATGCACATGCAATTCTGGGCCAGAAGCAGAGTGATGTTAGTGGCTGCCATTAGGTTTGTATGGACCTGCCAATTGCACTGCTTTTCGAGCAGAATCTGCCAATTGTTTCGAGCATTACCCGTCAAGGGCTAATTGCCGTTACTTCAAATCGTCCTCACTAGCTGTGGAGCTCACTATCAACTTTCGGCAGCACGATGTACATGTACACTCAAACCTCTTTAGGACGAACATCAAGGGACCGACGGGATTGGTTCGCAATAACGGGAGTTATTCTTATCCATATGCCTTACCCAGTGAATACAGTGATGAAACCAATAGAGTTATGAACACTAGTTTGTCTTAAGGTGGCGATCTACCTTCGCGGATAGTCCACCGTAAAATACAAACATCTCAGCCAATTCTCTTTGGAATTAGGTCAAATTTTCTGGAGACATTCATTATGTACCAAAGGACAAGGAGCAGCACAAATAGAGGACAGATTCCGCTCATGTCCATTGTTATTGCCGAATCGCGATAATTGGCCGCACCCGCACCTCTTAACCGCAAAATTGAAATATGCATCCATCAAGTAGAAAATAACCAATTGCTACAGCGTTCCTAACATATATTTCTGGGTATTGAATATCAAGAAACAGTTGCAAAGTCCTTTAGATCACAATGTCACAACAAAGCGTTTTGACGCGCGCATCCGCAAAAAAAGTCATGATCGGGTCCACAACCAATGTGAGAACAAGCAATGATAAATGGCTAAACGAAGACATTCACGAACTAGCTGATGCATCACAGAGCTCAGAAATGTATAGGTTTAGGGGTATAGCACCTACCACTTTGCCGCAATCGTGGTAGAAAAATGCGGGATAGGCTAAAAAGTTACCAAAAACACACAAAAAAGGTCTATCCAATTCCAGCCTACCTGCCTACAAATCTTCACATCAGAAGCCATCTGGCTCGTAGGTGACCTCATTTTGGTCTCCTTGATGATTAGTAATGCTCTTCTTCAGTCTTCTTTACTTCTTCCTTGACTTCTTTGTCACTTCCCACAAGTTCCCAGCTCTTCCTGGTTGTATCACAATGGTGTTACTTAGTGCGGTGCCGAGCAGAAACGCGATGCTATCTGGTTTCAGTGTTCAGCTAGAGTCTTCATTTCTTCTCTAAGGGCTTGTTCAATCAGGATCATTGCAGGCAAAATCAAGTCGGAAACCCAGCCTTCACTGGTGGCCTCTCTCCATGGGTATGGCAATATAGGTGCTGATGAATGAGGCATATCCAGGGTGCAGCCATGCCGTTTCCGTCACACATCACGGCGATCGCATGCGGTTGCAGCACTGCCACTTTGGTAAATTGCCTCAGGTCCAGCGTAGCAGATCACATGTCTGCTTCTGAACTCATCTCGGAGAACATGACCACAGATTGAATAGGATCGCGTTGCCGCCACAGGTCTTAGTATATATGGGCAGTAGAATATTGAAAACTATGCAAAGCGTCACTGGCGGTGATGAATTCGGCGCATACTAAATACAGGCCTGTGGACTTCCAATTTGAAATTGAATTTCTCAGAACTGAATGGACTTCTCTTCTCACCACACACAATGAAATCCCAAGGCAAATATCTGGGTTTGCCTGCTCGCTTAGTAGATCTACGATGGGATGTGGACTGGTACAGCTGACAGCATACTGATTTGACCAGAAATAGCAGAAATCACTCAATATTTCACAGACTAACTCCAGTAGGCTATATTTTGCACTCACTGCCTGACGCCGAAAGAGAGAGAAAAACTAATCACCACAATAGCTAGAACTGCTGTTGACATCGTCATCGTCAGAGTAGTCAGAGTTGGAGATGAAGTTGAAATACGTCTTCGCTTGGCAATTTTTTTGCCAATAAATTTGAACAGCGTCGTCAACGTCAGGGATATTTTCAGCGGATGGATGGATATCGAGAGCTTCTGGCAGTCATATAGGCTGCTTCGGACAACCAAGACGACGGACAGTACTCATTCCACCCGATCTTGGTGACAGGCGACGACGTGAGACGTCTCCAATAGACTTTCCAAACACAATTGTTTGAATTCTTCACAAATTATCGAATTATTGATTTGCGCATGCGCACTGTGTCCATGATGACGTAATATGTGCGTATTGGTATGGCATGAGTCAGCAGTGGTATTTCTGGAGATCTGACGAGCACAGAAAATTTGAACAAAATCCACAAGGATTTACCGTGAAAAGACTGATTTCTACGTTTTCCCCCAAAAAGTTGCAATTGTGCGAGTCAAAGATATGTTACATTCGGTCTTTGCAAGCTCATAGCAGCCATATGGATAAAGCAATCTCACTCAAATTTTCAGAGATGATGTCTGGGATCTATACGAGCAATTTGACACCGCATTGGACGAAATTAGAGCAAGTTGAAAATTTCACAAAATTTTGACCCCTGAAGGTAGATCGCCACCTTAAGCGAAAGTTTGTTTTATCAGTGTTCTTCTTAAAGGGGAAGTTAAGGCAAAAATTAAAATTTCACCAGTTGTAGTCTTCGGGGTGCTGAGTCGAATGGTCTTGGTCCGAGGAAGCTGAGACGCTCCCTTCCTACTTGAATCCCAATCGAACTCGCGCACTTCCACCGAAACTGGGTGACTGCGCCCTACGAGATGGGGATCTGTATGCAAAATGTCACTAAAAGCGCCATTTCGTTCTTATAAAAGCACGGATGACCGTGATTGGCCCATATGTTGTAGTCTTTGGGACGCTGAGTCGACTGGTTTTGGTCCGAAAAGGCTGCGATGCGGCGTTCCTCCTTTATTCCCAATCGAACATGGTTGAAGAAGCGGTCACGTGCTCCTGCGTACACCAGTCACCTGGTCACCGTGCCTGCAGGGTACAACTTACTAGCCTGTTTGACCTTTTTTGGGTGCAGTCCTGTCACTCGAGTTGAACCCGAGTTGAACCTTGGTGTGAAAGTTGTCACCTGCTGGCGTGGTGACCAGGTGATTTGGGCACCCAGGACCACGTGACCGCTTGTTCAACCATGTTCGATTGGGAATAAAGGAGGAACGCTGCATCGCAGCCTTTTCGGACCAAAACCAGTCGACTCAGCGTCCCAAAGACTACAACATATGGGCCAATCGCGGTCATCCGTGCTTTTATAAGAACGAAATGGCGCTTTTAGTGACATTTTGCATACAAATCCCCATCTCGTAGGGCGCAGTCACCCAGTTTCGGTGGAAGTGCGCGAGTTCGATTGGGATTCAAGTAGGAAGGGAGCGTCTCAGCTTCCTCGGACCAAGACCATTCGACTCAGCACCCCGAAGACTACAACTGGTGAAATTTTAATTTTTGCCTTAACTTCCCCTTTAACGAGGTTTCACTGTATAGTGAATGTTCAGACCAGTATAAAGACTAGTAGTGTACCCTGGAGAGCATACTATCGCATATACAGTGAAACCTCGTTAAGAAGAACACTGATAAGACAAACTTTCGCTTAAGAAGAACTAGAATTCCAAGCGCTACTGGATTCATCACTGTTTATGACCTGGGTAAGACATAATTATTATGGATAAGAAGAACTCCCGTTATTGCGAACAAATACTGTCGGTCCCTTGGTGTTCGTCCTAAAGAGGTTCGACTGTACATGTACGTGTATGCAATTGTTAGATTGACACTGCATGAAACAAGGTGGAGGACACTGTGTTCGAAAACAGTGACCTTACTACAACCTTCCGCGGTTGGCAGTGTCCTCCTCCTTGTTTCATGCTGTCAATCTAACAATTGCGTTAACTACAACAAGGTTTATCTAATACTGGTTGTTTACCAGGTTTGGATTATATCATGTACATGTACATGTACGTGTATGTAGCACTCAGTAGTCCACCAGCTCTCTATATAAATGTATGTGTGCACTCCTCTATACGTCATCACCTGTTTACTTCGTGCCTATGTGGCTTCGCTGCGACCCTCTCTAGTCTAGGCTATAATTATAACTCAACGCCATTATAACTCCAGACGCGACTTTCCTATAATATATCTCCACTCAAGTTGAGACTTTCTCTGTACGACTCCAACTCGGATTGCCAACTTCTCCATACAAAACCTGAGTAGTAGTCATACAGAAAAAGTCTCAACCCGAGTGGAGATATAATAGGGAAAGTCGCGTCTGAGTTATAATAGAGAATGACCTGGAGTTCTAATTATAGAGAAAGTCGCAGTGAAGCCATATAATTATACAATGTTCGCACTAAGTAAACAGGTGATGACATATCTCTTAGCCTGTTACCAGGAAACCCTAAATACATGTAATAGGGTTTGGCATAACGCTACACATAAGAACCCTGTACATAGGGTTATGAGCAGAGAATCCGGGAAGTGGAACACTCCAGCTTTGTTCCCGCCGTTTTCTGCACTACGGGAGGCATGGGGAAATCTGCCACCTCTCTGTACAAGAGGATAGCGTCCCTCATCGCCGACAAGACCGGAGAGGCCTACAGTGCCGTGATGGCTTCGATCCGGTGTCAGATCAGCTTTGCCTTGGTCCGATCCAGTGTGATGTGCCTGAGGGGTGCTAGGCGGCTCTATGCACTGGTCTTTGCCGCGGACCCAGCTGCTCTTGCTTGTTGTTGCCGAGGCGGCTATCCCCTGTTGAGGTTGATTGCCGTGCTCATTTATACCATGTTCGGAAGGACATATTGGATCGCTTGTCATTTTCGTATTTGGTGCACTATTTTTATGCATTTCACGAGTGTGATATACCAGACGTGGGCCATCCCCTGATTTCATAGGTGCCAAACATTTTACGCTTTTAATTCACTATCGTGCATTTTGTCTACATTTTTTTATTCTTTCCTTCAGTTTTGTATTGTAAAATAAATCGTTTGATATGTTCATACAATATAGGGTTAGGACCCCTAAAGAAAGGGTTAGATCAGTCCTCACAACTGGGCACACAATACACACAGTTTCACTTGGGTTTTTTTGATATTTTCACTGCATTGATGTTAGCAGGAGCGCTCCTGCGAAGTGCGCGAGTGTCGCCGCAGTCCCCCAATTTTAGAACTGATAAGATGCACACATTCGGGCTTCGGTTTTTATACTGGTATGTAATTGCAATAAATCCTTCGGCTCTACATTTATTATAATTATACATGTACGTAAATTTGACCCCAGACATTCAGTACTGCCGCTATAGTACAGATGGCATGGCATGGCCCTAGTATATTATAGCAATAAAAACTGCTTTATGGCAGCTTTCTAAAAAAAGTTATTGTGTTCTAGTCCTGGGTCCGGCCTAGGCTATAGAAAATTTATATAATTGCTTCCAAACTGCCTTGGACTCCGTCTAAAAAGTAAGAAATTAACGAAATGTGATTGCCGAAAATTAAAATTTCACACAAAACCTCACAATAATCACACACAGGATGAAAAGCTAGAAGACCTTTTCCCCTCGTGATCCTCTTTCCCATGCATGCATGTTGGTGCAGTACAAGTACCGGTACAAGTACAGTGTCAGACTAAACAAGTGTTGAAAGCAGTATTTGATTGTCAAGTGTTGTGATTATTGTGAGGTTTTGTGTGAAAATTTAATTTTCGGCAATCACATTTCGTTAATTTCTTACTTTTTAGACGGAGTCCAAGGCAGTTTGGAAGCAATTATATAAATTTTCTATAGCCTAGGCCGGACCCAGGACTAGAACACAATAACTTTTTTTAGAAAAGAATTGGTGAGCACACATGCTCATTCCCTGGGCACTGCAAATTCACAACTCATTTCATTTCACATAATCATTTTCAACGTTTCGGCAAATTGCCATCATCAGGATACAATATGAAGTGGAAGTCTGCCAAGGAGCAGTTATATACATTTTGTGTTCTTAGGTGTTGATAATATTTTTTTATGACTACATATGTTACCTCAGTGCTAGAAATATGACATGTCTAAAACTAGTGAAAGATCATAAGTTTTCACTGACTCATATGCTGGGTGTTGGTAATAAGTTAGCACAGCGCAGATGTCACCAGATAACTTGAGAAATGTCTGACAGGTTTCTCGCAAGCAATTCACGAATGTGACCATGTCAGTGGTTTCCAGTAAATACTGTCACCTAGATAGACAGTGTGGTGTGATTGTTTTAGAGTAATGACCATCCAGTACTGGTGTTGATCTCTGGGCCTTCGTTTCTGATCTCCACTGCCTCTCGCAATTTGCGGTTTGCCCTGTCACTGGCTCTTGCAACCACAGACACTGCCGAGAAGATGCTGTCCCCGACACCTAGGTTGATCCCTGCATGCTTAGCTCGCATGTGGTCACCCCATGGCTTATCCACAGTGCGCCTACGAGCCTCACCGTTGTGTTCCTCCAGTCTTGTCTCCAGTGTGCGACCCGTCTCTCCAATGTATTTTTCCCTGCACAACTTGCATTGCAGCCGGTATATCACATTCTTCTTCAAACATATTTTCACTCCACCCGACTTACAAGTCAGACACGGCCCCAATGGGCGTCCTCTTCTCTTTGTCTTTCTGATGTTGGGCTCCTTAATGCAGCTGGGCGGACTTTGTGCTGAGTGACAGAGCTGACGTTTGAGGCTACCCGCATGCTCGTAAACCACCCGGACTGGTAACTTGTGCTTCCGGATAGCTTTGCTGACGCTGTGATGCACCCTGTCCGACTTATACGGCAGCTTCAGAAACGCACAACACGGATTACCTCGGCGGCGACGCTTGGGTTTCCTTGCTGCTTCTCGGGCATTGATGATGAGGCTCTCTGGATAGTGGTTGAGTTGAAGTTGGTCTTGAATTTTCTGTTCACTTTCTTTACACATGGTGTCATTGGAAGACAGACGTTGTGCTCTTAAGAATTGAGACTTGGCAACGGCAAGTTTGATGTGATGAGGTACAGCAGATGCGTAGTCTATCAGCAATCCACTATTGCATGGCTTTTGGAAGAGCTTGTACGTCATCTGGCCCGACTGTTGTATGGCAATCGTCACGTCCATGTAATCAATCCAGCCTTTGCTACTGCTGAGCTCGTAGGTGAACTTGAGTCGGTCGTGTCCTGCATTGAAGTGCTGTATTAGCTCCAAGAGGCGTTCCTCACCGTGGGTCCAGAGAATGATCACATCATCAATGTACCGTTTGTACAGCACAGGCAGAACCGGTGAATCGGCAAGAAGGCGCGTTTCCAGAGAGTGCATGAACAATATTGCGAATGGTGGTGCTAGATTATTGCCCATTGCAACTCCCTCTAGCTGGTGGTAAATGTAGTCATAAAAAAATATTATCAACACCTAAGAACACAAATTAGTGTATATAACTGCTCCTTGGCAGACTTCCACTTCATATTGTATCCTGATGATGGCAATTTGCCGAAACGTTGAAAATGATTATGTGAAATGAAATGAGTTGTGAATTTGCAGTGCCCAGGGAATGAGCATGTGTGCTCACCAATTCTCTTCGAGTTATGAAGCTGCAGGATGCCTCACCGCTACTTCGTTTTTTTAGAAAGCTGCCATAAAGCAGTTTTTATTGCTATAATTTCTTTTGTTTTTTCTGTCACCAATCAATGGAATGCATTGATGTGCAAGCCTTTCTTGCAGAAAATGGCACTAGCGTAATGCATGTTCTTCTGCTGGGGAAACATGTGGTTAGTGGTGGTGATACTTTTTTTATACGCAGGTCATTCTGTGCATGTTGCTGTTGCAGAATTTCATGACTGTCATAAAATTGTCTTGCCTTTCAGATATTTCAGATTTCCCCACCCTCGATCAGATTTACTTGAGAATTGTAGCCAGGTGCGTGTCGCAGATGTTTTTGTTGATTCTGTGTTTATAATTGTTTATAATCATGGGTTATCGTGATAAGGTCATCCTGCATCATATTGCACTGAAATCGTAATCCTGTTGATGTCGATACAACTTTTGGAAATAGTTCAATGACTTCAAACTGTTAGTCCACGATTTTCTAAAACAACACAGCAAAGGAGGAACAATAAACATGTATTAAAATGTAAACAAATACATTGTTGAGTCCGGCACCTCGTTCCAATAACTACACTGATCCTGGGGATAAAAGGGGCAAGGCCATTGGAGGTTGGAAGTCATTATTATCAAATTGTCAAATTTTTGATAGGGCAATCCCCGCAGGCCTAAGGCCTTCTTACAGGGTACCCTGGAGGTACTGAGAGATAAACAAGGCACTCCATAATAATAAAATGTTACACATCTTTTGCCATGAGTAGGAATGATATCCAGTCCAACCTCTTTAGGACGAACACCAAGGGACCGATGGTATTTATTCTGTGAGTTTGTCTTAACCTATTTTATAACCAGTGAATGCATTTCTCCAATAGACATACGAATAGATTTCTTCTACAGCGAAAGATTCGAAGCCACACCGACTCGTCTCGTATGAAACAAATTAGTCACTGAACCTTTCTTTAGCAACATGGCGGTAACTGAAACAGCAACAAAGAAAGTACGATACATGTACAGCACATTCTTGCAGGTACATGTACTACAGTACAAACAGATTGCAGATCGTAATTTTTGCTTTGGCGGCACGCAACTTTATTTGGGGCAGTGCAATGTCGGCGGTACTCACAAATCAAACAGCCCAGACTCGAGTAAACAAATCCAATCATACAAGTACGAGATTTTCACGAGACGAGACTGCACCCATTGGCTTGTTTCGTATGAAGCAAACAAGTCACTAAACCTCTCCATAATGGAGATTTTCCCTGATATGCGAATTTATTTTGCATTCTCGGTCAATGGGTCCTTGAACCTTTCCCTCCAGATTGGGAACTGCGAACGATAGTATACCACTGACCAGTGCCTTACTTGTAAATTACCAATGTACAATGAACATGAGTATTTCGACAACACATCTAAGCCTCAGCAGCAACATAAGCCTTACCGTCAAGAAGGTGAACTCGCGTTCTTCGCACACTGTAGGCAAGGGCAAAGAGATAAAAATGGATCTAAATCCGAATAAAATCAGCACACGTTTCCGTAAATGAAAAGGTGAGCACAAGTAAATGAATCGAAGGAAACTTGTCAACTCAGAGATCACCTGTCATTGAGTATTCCGTAAAAGGAGGCATCGGCAGCGGAAAAGCTAAATTGAGAAAGGAGATCCTGTCAGCTTTTCCATTATTTATTGCATTCCGCCCAAAATCAGTACATTTTTCGTAAATGAAAGAGTCAACACAAGCAAATGAATCAAAGGGAACTTGTCAACTCACCTGTCATTGAGTAATATTCCGCGAACGCAGGTCTCAGCAGCGCCAAAACGAAATAAGCCAGGCCAGGAGACGAAATATCCGAAACAGCTCATGCAAGAAGCAGTTCCAAAGAAGGAAATTCGTCGTGCATGCACAACCGAAAAGGCAACAACAAAAAGTCTGCAATGCACACGCATGCGGCCAGCCGGCCGCGCGATGGTAGGAGCCATGGATCTGGAGTAGCTCCCTGGTCCAGGACCAGGTACCGAGCATCTTACGTAGAAACTTACGTAGCTACGTAGACAACGTGTCTGAATAGCGGTGTCGTTAGATAGCGCCATGTGAACACAATAATAGAAAAGCTGACAGGATCGCTTTTCTAAATACATGTACGTTTCACTGAACCTTCATCACATTACACATATCTCCAATAGACTCCAAGGACAGACTAATCTGTCGTGTACCCGAGCATTCCTGGCTGTTACAGCACAGGAACACAATAAGTCATGCTGGTTGGTCGTTTGGGTGTTCCAGCGGTTGTAAATACATGTACATGTACCGGGTATTTGAATTCGCAAACGGAACAGACTGCATTCATCAACCAAATAGAACAAACAAAAATCAACTGACAAAAATGACGAAGAGTGCAGTGGTACAGTACAATGAGTTGAGAAGGACGAGGAGTTCAGGAGTTCGCTAACACACCAACGTTTTGGTGGGAACCACCATCTTAACTACTAATCATGTACTGATGGTGGGTCAAGTGCATTCCATGGAACAGAGAGAGAGGCAGACAACCACACAGACACAGTGATAAATACATAGAGTGAGTGTCACACAGGGAGCCAGAGAGGTGAAGCCGAGAGACAAAAAGAGGGGAACGAGATTGACAGATGGACAGAGACCCAGATACAGACACTGAGAGACTGAAAGACAGACAGACAGACAGACAGACAGACAGACAGACAGACAGACAGACAGACAGACAGACAGACAGACAGACAGACAGACAGACAGACAGACAGACAGACAGACAGACAGACAGACAGACAGACAGACAGACAGACAGACAGACAGACAGACAGACAGCTAGAGACACAGACCAACACAGGCACAGACATAGACACAGACTTAGACACAGACTTAGACACAGACTTAGACAGAGAGACAAACACAGAAAGGAGATAGTGAATGACCCTCTCCGTTTCCTCTGTGCCCCCCCCCCCCCCACCATCCCACTAGTAAACAATTGTTACTACAGTACACAGTTCGATCTATTTTTTTAAAAAAATTCACGGTTCGCGTGAGACTCGGCTGGAAGCCGGGTTTTCCGCATCCGTAGGAACACCACCACCCTTCAAGGATCAAGGCGATCTATTTAGAATTAGTTTAAATTTCTTGATCCAGAAGAGGGGTGTTTTGGACAAACTTGTTCGCTTCATCAAAAGAGTGAAGAGTCTTGGTGTTCAACACACTGGAACTCAGCCACGAAAGTAAGCATTAAAGGAAACATCACTTGCACTCACAAACACAAAGAAACGGATTTTAATTCTTTCCTAGATTACTTGAAGGAACTTCAGTCTCTTCATAAGCAACATTTCTGAAAGATTCAACCAGTACATGTACCTGCATCAGCCATTAGTTGTACTTGCAATTAGTTAGTCTTTGTTTTACGTGAATCCATGGCACCTGAAGAAAAGGCAATGAAAGAATCACTAGACACTTTCGTAAATAAGTTACTTGTCCAGTGCATGAAGTCACTTTTAAAGAGCAGTCAGTCGATTCATATTCGGATTGTCCAAGAGAATGGGTATAAGTCACTCATACCCATTCTCTTGGAAAATCAGGATCTGATGGAGACGTAATGATGTGCTAGTGAATTGGAATAAGGCAGTAAAGATTTAGGGTTTCCTGACAAAAGCCATTCGGAGCGGCTTCCAGTGGAGTCCGGCAGATTAGACTAGGCCTCTGTGGATTCTGCCGGCAGAAAAATTGGCAGAATTCGGTACTTTTTCTGGTAAGTTTCATGCATGTTTGGTGTGTGGATAAAGAAATGGAGCAGAATTCGAGGAATTGCCCGCGATAAGGTTTGTATGGTTCTGCCAATTTCACTGCTTTTCGAGCAGAATCTGCCACCTTGTCGAGCATTATCCGCACACCCTTAGATTAGACTCCCACAGCTTGAATTTCCGCTGTCCAGCATGCGGTTAGGCAGTAGATGCATGGGGAAACTTTGACCTTGAGCTTTCTGGCACCGCATATACAGGCCTCTGATAGTGGGTCATTTTGATGTGACAGCATGTTATCCGGGGTTTTGCTTCTCGGCATGGTGGGTGATTAAAGGCAAATTGCGCGGTACCCGGACTACCCAAAATCAGAGCGCAGAGATAGGATTTTCTGACGTGTTGGAAACCTGGCACACACAGTAAAGTAAATAATCTACGAGGACATACTGATACGAGATATTGGTAGCGACTTCAGCCGTGACTCAGTTATAAGAAAGGTGTTCGCTCCCCACACCAGAGCTGACGCTTTTCCGCCGACTAACTTTACACTTGACTGACTACGGACTGCAATCCAGAACACACGAGAAGTCCATCGAGCCTTCCACTCGACAAAACCTGCAAAATGCACCACTCCCAGCTCAATACACTGTGTTTCGGGGAATTCACCCTTCATAAGTTGAGCTTGAGTAGGCTGAGGAAGATTGTGTCTGAAAAGCAACACGTATATACTGCTCTCCAGGCCAAACCATCACCAGGGATACAAACTTACAGAGACGCTCCGCTTCCAGCACGACAAACACCTCGCGAAAACCGGAATGATAGCCGCGCGAGTCAGTGTAGCTCCTGAACGGTGAGAACAGACATCGAGGACCCTCGGTCATTCGCAACCATCATGGACCTAAACATCAGGTAGCTGAATGTCAGTACCACAGCAGTTAGTATTGTGCTAACTGTTGCACGTTAGGACTCCACAATATCAAACTTTTAATAATTGCCAGTGGTGGACAACTACAGGTAACTTGTAAACCTTTGGTCCTTTCTTCAGGTGGTTGGGTTTGGCGATGAACCATAACCTCAGGTTTTCGAGTGTGCTGAGCAATTACTGCCAAGTGGCTGGGCTTTCTGGTGTGTGGCAAATCGACAGAAATGGAGTTTTCCAGTGTGCCGGCAAATCAGGTTCAGATGGTTTTGCAACAAGCCAAAGACCTGAGGAAATTGGATTTGCGTTGTACTGAGACATAGACATTTAGCCCACTGCTTCTAACAGCGCATGTGAAACAAAACTTAGGTTTCGGGTACGAAGGGAAATCAGACTTGGGTGATTGGGCTCCCGATGTGCAAGGACATAGACTACAATGGATGAGTGAGTTTTCCAGTGTGTGTGGATTTGGCATTGGCGGATAATGCTCGAAAAGGTGGCAGATTCTGCTCGAAAAGCAGTGAAATTGGCAGAACCATACAGACCTTATGGCGGGCAATTCCTCGAATTCTGCTCCATTTCTTTATCCACATACCAAACATGCATGAAACTTACCAGAAAAAGTACCGAATTCTGCCAAGTTGAATTTTTCTGCCGGCACTATCCGCAAAGGCCTAGCGTGGATACACAGTGGTTTATCCAATAGAGTTGCGAATACTTGTTCTTCTGAAGCGAAAGTCTCGCTTATCAGTGTTTTTTGTAACGAAGTTTCATTATAATAGATGTTGTTTTTGGTGAATGGTGGAATGAGACTTAGGTGATTGGGGTTTTGTGGTGCACGTGCAGGGACATGCTACTTAGTGGATTAGGCTTTCTGGTGAGGAGAAATATGAATTTCAAGCGCTAGGGTTTCCAGTACGCGGGGAAATGAGACCAAGGTAATTGGGTTTCCGTTGTCCTAAGGAAACATAGGCATAGGGGTTTTCCACTTTGCAGTCACGTGGAACTGAGCCAATTTGGTCTTCCAGTGCGAGGCAAAAGTAAAGCTAGGTTGTGGGTGCTAATGGCAAAGATACTTGGCTGATTGGGTTCCTGGTTGGGTTCCTGATTGGGTTCCTGGTTGGGTTCCTGGTTGGGTACCTGGTTGGGTTCCTGATTGGGTTCCTGATTGGGTTCCTGGTGTGCATGGAAAAAACAAAACACACCGGGGGTGGGTTGGGGAGGGTGCGCTTATCTCCGGAAAAGTCCGCACCGTTGCGTGCGGAAGTATTTGAGTATTTTCTGGGGGGGGGGTCGAGACTCTGGCAACTGGGCGTGCCGGGTTGTGGGGAATTGGGACATTGGCAGCTGGGTTTGAGGTCGGGGGGGGGGGGGATGAGACTTTGGCAACTGGGTTTGCCGGGTGTGGGGAATGGAGACTAAGACTTAGTTGATTATTGTTAACGGTGTGCAGGCAAATGTTCCAAGGTGATTTGGTTTTCTGCTGTGTGGAGAAGTGAGACATTGCATGGGGAGTGAGTTTCTAGTGTAAGGGAAAACCGTGACCAAGGCAATTGAGTCTTAGTGGATTGGGCTTTCCAGTGTGAGGAGAATGACACGTAGGCTGTAGGTTTTTCTGATGCCTGGGGAAGTGCCGATTCGTTTCCATTGGGAAAAAGAACTGAGACAAGCGATTGGGCTTCCTGGTGTGCGGCAAATTGGGCTTAGGTGGCTGTTCTACCCTGTGTGAGGCAAAATGAGACTTTTGGAAATTTGGTTCTTTTAAAAGTGTGTGCACAGACTTAGGGAAATGAACTTCCGTTGGGCGACGAAAAGAGAGAGTGAAGGGATTTGGTTTTCGGTGAGTGGCAGTACAAGCATTACTTGTTCTGCATCAGTTTGGTCAATGGTTTCGGCAAGCAGATCCCAATAGGCTGTGAGTTGATCAGATGGGGGGGGGGGGGGGGGAGGGGGCGGTAAAAGCATCCGACGAGGATTTTTTTATTGTTCTTTATTTCCACGATGGCCCATGGCCAATAAGGAAGATAATAATTAAATTTTTATGATTCAAATCAGTCCAGAATCATATAAAATCAATCTAGCAAGTAAGGAAACCAACACATTGCAGGGGGGGGGGGGTTACGATGGGGTACAGTGGGAGCTACCACACGAGCATATGGATGATAGAATGAGGCTAGACGCCATTGATTTAAACGCATGCTTGCTATTGGTTTCACGCAGGTCGGGGGGTAGTTGGTTGAAATTGTGAAGGGACAGGTTGATGGGTGAGTTGGTGTGTCGGTATGTGTGTGATGTTCTCAATGTGTATGTTCTCATGTGTCGTAGTGCATATGGCTGCTCTGTAATTGGTTGTGCAAGGTGAGGCTGTTGCCGGTGAAGGGGAGCGCGGATGTACTTGATGTTGTGGGCAAGAGTAACCTGTCGTAAGAGTTGCCGGGAGACTAATGTGGGAAGTTGGAGATGATGAAGAAGTGAGCTGTGATGGACTGATGCAAAAAGGGGGATCCGCAAGCAGATACGGGCTGCTCGTCGCTGAACGCGTTCTAATTGGTCCTTCTGTGTGCGGGTGGTGTTGGATAACACGAGACTGCCGTACTCTATAACCAGGTGAATATAGGCGGTGTGGATTACGAGCAGACTGAGGGTGTTAAGTTGGCCTCGTGTTTTACGAAGTTGGTGAAGGAGTTTTTTGGATTTGTTTATTATGGGCGTGACATGTGCATTCCATTGGAGGTTGTTTTGTACTGAAGTAGTATGATTCCAAGGTGACGGTGTTCGTTGACTTGCTTTAGGGGTGTGTCGTTAAGAGTGATGTTGAGTTGGTGGTTTGGTGTGAACGACAAGGTAACGGTCTTTGAGGCATTGACGAGGAGGTGCCATCTGCGCAGCCAGGCTGCGGCAGCTGAAACGGCTGACTGCAGGGACAACTCCGATGTCAAACGGCTCTGGTGTGTTGCGATGAGCGCCGTGTCATCTGCAAATTGGCTGCACTTTGTGTTCGAGTTGGTGCAGGCAGAGGGCAGGTCAATGGTGTAGATCAAGAACAGCAGGAGGCCTAGAACGGATCCTTGGGGCACCCCTGCTGGTATGGCTTGCCACTCACTGAAGGCGTCGCCGACACGAACACGTTGACGGCGATGGGTGAGGTAGTTGACCATCCATTGCAGGGCGGTATCCTTCAGGCCGAGGTGTTGCAGTTTCTTGAGGAGACCGGCGTGCCATACTCTGTCGAAAGCCTTCGAGAGATCAAAAAAGCAAGCTGTGACGGAAAGACCTTTATCTCGGCTCTTGGAAACCTAGTGCACGAGTCTGGCGAGCTGGAGTTCGGTGCTATCATTGGCACGAAAACCGGATTGGTCCACTGGGAGGAAGGGTGTGACGTGCTTGTAGAGTCTCTTGTGGACAATCCTCTCCTGCACTTTACTGATAACGCTGAGAAGTGATATGGGGCTGTAGTTTGTTACCAATGACCGTTTGGCTTTCTTGTATAGTGGGCTCACAGTGGCATCACGCCAGTCCGGTGGTTGTTCACCTCTCCGAAATGACTGATTGAAAAGTCGGGAGAGTGACGGCGACAGCTCACGCGCCGTGGTCTTGAGGAGTCGTGTTGGGATGTCATCAAACCCAGGGGCTTTGCAAGGATTAAGGGCTCCTAGGAGCTGTTCCACCTCGGCGGGTGTGGTGGTGGGTTGGGCAAGCTCGCTCTCCCCGGATGTTGGTAGAAGGATGTCGGGGACTGGCTCGTTGTCAACTGAGACAGACTTCTTGCTTTCTGAAATGAAGAAGCTGTTGAATGCTTCTGCCTGCTCTAAGTTCGATGTGAGCTTCCTGCCATCATGGTTCAAAGCTGGCATTTCCTTTCTTGGTGAAATTCGAAGAGTCTTCATAAGTTTGTAGAGGTTTGGGTGGTTTGTAAGGGTTTGGTCACAGTGGTTGTCGGCATTGGCTGATTTATGAACGAATTTGGACTTGGCACTGCGGAGAAGAGTTGTTGTCTTGTTTCGCTGTTTGTGAACTGGTCCCAGTCTTCAGCCGTCCGTGTCCGGAGGTATTTCCTGTATAACCTGTGCTTTGTATGGATATTATTTAGCAGATCAGGCGTCATCCATGGGCGTTTTGGAGACACTGCAGATGATCTAGTCAACCGGAGTTGAGTGCAGAACTGGTGTGCGGTGCGAAGTAGAGTGTCACACCAGAGCGACCACAGTTCGGTCAGCGAATATGACGGCAAATCAATGTCGGGTGGCAGGAGTTGAGTATACGCTAGCGCTTCTCTCAGGGCGCCAACGTTCTCTGAATTCCAGTTCCAAGTCCAAGGTGGCAGGTTACGTCTGCCACGCTCATGTGCCGGTGGCTTCATGGAGATAGTTCCCTGGATTGCTAGGTGATCTGAACATCCAAACGGTGCTCTGGAAGAAAGTGTGACCTCCTCCAGAGGGAGATTGGAGATGACTAGATCGAGGCGCGAATTTAGATAGCCTCGACAGATGTGGGTGGCAAAGTTTATATGTTGATGGAAACCATATGCATCGATATGATAGCTAAGTGCGTCACCAGCTCTGTCTGTGACATCAGAATCCAACCAAGAGTTGTTCTTGGAATTAAGGTCGCCAACGAGGATGAATGGCGCTATGGTGTTACATTTCCCGAGACACAATTCAAGTTCGCGGCAGAATAAATTCAGATCAGAGTTTGGTGGTCGATACGTGCATCCCACGGTGACTGTACGATCTGAGAGTGTTGGCTCTATCCACAGTGACTGGAAGCTTGGCATGACGACTGTTGTTAGGCGTTTGTGGCAGGTAGGGGCATGTATGTATAAAGCAACACCTCCACCCATCGTTTCTGTTCTGTCCTGTCTGTAGAGTGTGTAATCTGGAATGTCGTAGAATGAGTCTGGCTCCATGGAGTTTGCCCATGTCTCGTAGACAGCAATTAGTGTGGGCGTGATGCGTGTGATAGTGGGTATGAGCTCATCCATTTTGTTGCACAAGCTCCTAGCATTAAATGTAAAAAAAACTCGTTCCTAGGAAAAATCAGGTAAAGAAATACAACATGCTGGAGCCGAAAGAAGACATAGGACAAAAGTATAATATTATGCAAAAAGGCGAAAATGGTGTACATGTGTAGTATCCCTGCCCGACCAATACGGAAGTAGTACGGAACTAATACGGAGCTTTGCCTGATGTATAGTTAGTGTATCTCCGTATATAAGCGTACGGCGTCTGCTGCATAAAAGCTGCTGCGCATTTCTGTGAAGATGAGATTTTGATAATAACGAGCTATTCAACCTCCAGGTGTGCACCGGAGAGAAAGTCAGTTATTTTGCCGTTTCTTCTTTCACTAATAATTATATCTCAGGTGTGTACCTGAAAGAAGTACAATAAAAGTAATTCTTGTTGATTTCACCTCGCCTACCACTCGGCTACCGTTACATTGGTGGCAGCAGTGTAGTTTTAAATAAAACAACGTGATTCGACCCCAGACCCCCTCCTGGCTCAACCCGCTGCAGCTCCGTGCGACGAATTAAGATAAGAATCATGTTTCTTGCCTTCCTGGGCTTGGCTCTGCTTATTAGCCTGCAGCACAGTCAGGGTGCTAGCGTGGATCACCCTTCTTTCCGCACGGCACTCACTGGACACTCCGATGGCGATTCCAAGCGACCCGCTACCTATACTACCTGTGGTGATGGCGAAGCTGATGAGGACGACAAAAGGCAGGCTGCTCCCCAAGACAAGGAGGGTATTCCCCAAGACCAGCAGCGTTTGATTTTCGCCGGCACGCAGGAGCCCACTCTTCACTTGGTACTTCGCGTCCGTGGTGGGAAGCAGATTTTCGTCAACACTCTTCCTGGCTAGACCATCACTCTTTACGTCGCGCAAAGCGATGCTATCGACAATGTGAAGACCACGATTCAAGACGAGGAGGGAGGTCATTTGTCTGACGCCGAGCTAGCCGCTCTGATTGACCGGCTCAACCAAGATGAAGATAAAACCTGGCTTGCCCTCCGCCGTAGCTCCAGCCGCTAACGCTAACGCTGATTCTAGGTATGGCATTTTCTTTCCTCTCTTCCTTCAGTCTCCCTGTTCTTTTCAGTCTTCCTTTATGCGAGTGTGTGAATCCAGTTTAGTTTGGTAGGCGTCTGATCATGGTGAGCCACGGCTTACCCAGCTAACGTGGGACAATGTGTGTGACAACGCCCCTTATAGGTATAGTGTATTCAGTTCGGTTTTTGACCTGCGATGTTCCTGGCGGGTTGTGCCAGTGTTGTGCAGCAAGAGTGCTGTGGTTTTTCAGGTCCTATTTGGAGGACAGTTCTTTCCCCTTTTGACCCCGTGAGATCGTGTGAACCTGGTGTGCTTCTACTTTATGATTTGTTATCAGTTCATTTCTTCTGTCTACTCTAAACGTTATCATTTCCGTTATAATTTGCCATCTTCCGGTTGACGCTGTGTTCATAACTCTTCACTAATTTTTTTGAAAATCACGAGGGCGTGATTATCTGTAGGAAGGGATGGTGTAGTATCCCTGCCCGACCAATACGGAAGTAGTACGGAACTAATACGGAGCTTTGCCTGAGGTATAGTTAGTGTGTGTATCTCCGTATATAAGCGTACGGCGTCTGCTGCATAAAAGCTGCTGCGCATTTCTGTGAAGATGAGATTTTGATAATAACGAGCTATTCAACCTCCAGGTGTGCACCGGAGAGAAAGTCAGTTATTTTGCCGTTTCTTCTTTCACTAATAATTATATCTCAGGTGTGTACCTGAAAGAAGTACAATAAAAGTAATTCTTGTTGATTTCACCGCGCCTACCACTCGGCTACCCTTACACATGTAAGTGCGAGGATATTACAGTACAACACGTTCCGTTCTGTATGCGTGGATATCTTGCACTCACCTAGGACTGTCTGGGTTTGCCTTTTTCAACTTCTTCTTGTTTCCGGGTGCATTGGCAGTGGCCCCGCGAGGTCTTTCAGGTGTGACACTGCTTCGAGGGCGTTTGGAGCTATGCACTTGAAAACCGTCTGAGTCCGTGTCAGAGTCGCTGCCGGACTTGGTGAGCCGGCCTTGTGACACTGACTGTGCGAGGTCACCAATTGCCTTAGCTGGCAGCTGGAGCCGTGTTTGCGAATCTTGTTGTAGATTGAACAGTCGGGGCGGTGATTGGTTGAAGTCAGGTAATGGGAGTTCCTCAGATTCTGATGACCGAGCTGATGCAGCCTGATTTTCATCCGTGCTGCGACCTGGGACCTCCTTGTGAGGGCGAGAGAGTGTGCTCTGCCCATTCCAGGCTCCAGCTGTACGCTGGGTAGCGTCCTTGGTGGTTTTATCAGCTGATACGGTGGGATTCTGTTTTTGTTGTTGTTGAGCAGTCGAAGACCCAGGGGTGTTTTGGGGTGGGGTACGGTAGTCCCTTGTACAGGGCGCATACCACGCTCCAAGAGATTTCCTTGTTTGGTAGTGCAGTGCTTCACAATATGCTCCGTAGAGTCGCATATCCTGCACGTGGGCATTTGGCCTTGGTGGTACACCCGGAAAGTACCTTTTCCGTCACGGGTTCTGATGTAGCTGGGCCTGCTGGGGATGGTTTTGCTTGCTGAGGGCTTGAATGTGCCAAACCGTACCCCAGACGCGACGTGTACACCTCCGCGTACCGTGATGCGTCCATACACCTTCGCGTACCGTGATGCGCCCATGCCTAGCGCCTGATGTGACCCTGTACGTCACCGTACGGGGCAAAAGCAGCAACAATGGCGGCATCTGCAACCCAAATGGGAACGTCATGGATGTGCAGCTGCAAGTTTCTGTTTACTACGGAAATAGGAAAAATGTGATTTCTTTTGAATATGAATCCATTTGCACAGACTTGTTGGGCTAATTGTTCACAAACGAAGGTAAGGCGGCACTGGCCGGCAGTGATTACCTGGATCTACAGGATCGGCGTATGCAGCTGGCCACAGGTGCGTTTCAACGGCTTTGGGCACTGTGGGTGAGAGGCTCGCAGGTGAGAGAGAACAGACGTGTCAAGCTATACAATGCATTTATCACACCAATACTTCTGTACAATTGCTCAACATGGGGAGTCCCAAGCAATGTCATCAAGCGATTGGAAGCATTCCACAGACGTCAATTGAGAACAGTCGTCGGGATCAAGTACCCTCAAGTCATCAAAAATAGCGAGCTGTATAAACGCACCAACTCCCAGCCCCTTGGGGAAACCATTGTGAGAGCGAGGTGGCGGCTCTTTGGCCATGTCCTGAGACTAAACGACGATGTACCAGCACGCGTTATGATGGCAGCATACTTCGAAAACCCAAGTTCCGCTGCCACCTGGCGGGGCCGGCCACGTACCACTCTGCCACTGAGTCTGCACCAGGACCTGCAGCGTATCGGGGGGTCGCTCAAGAAACGCGAGGAACTTGAGAACCTCCATGCCATCTCCCAGTCACGACAAGACTGGAAAGACCTATGCAGCAATGTGATAAAAGCATACATCAAAGCCTAATAATACTGCTTCCACCTGTGGCAGCTGCATGGCCGTACGGTGTACCATAACATAACTCATTGACTAACATATTTTGTGAAAATATTATCCTGTAAAAGAATAGGAATGTAAACAATATACCTGTGAAAACACAACCTTGAATGCTACTAACACAACCTGTGACTACAATAATCATGAGATCAACCCCAAAACATTTCTTGCAGTTTACTTTCGTAGAGTTTGCAACTTTGTGTTCCTCAACACAACTTGCAGCTTTCTTCAAACATATCCTCAACCTTGGTTCTGTCCTAGATCGTGTATACATACATTCATTGTTTCGTCTCATCATTATGGAGCAGCTTATGCGAAGGCTAGCCAAGCTTGCTTGGCGATGCCAACGCGGAAAAGCCTATAATAAATAATAATACAGGATTTCTTCAGGATGGATGCCTCTTGATGTAGTCGACAAGTTTGACTTCTTTCTCCGCTGAGAATGTGATGGTCCGAGCCTTGAGCTCCGCGGCTGTCAGGTGCCTCCAGGGGTCCTGCCCTCCGGTGTCCTGAGGATATTATCACGGCGGCCAATTTGGATCCTCACCCAAGATAATTCCAGGAGGGGGGTTGTATAGTTCGTTTCTACAGAAGCACTCACTGTGTTCCTCACGTATATGCATACACCTCAACCCTTTCTGCACAGGTTGCAGGTGGTTAGGCAGGAGCAGTTTGGTTGGCATGCTCTATCTCTTCGGAACAATGTCATGCAGTGCATTGACATCGCTGCGTCGGAGATACTGCTGTCGAGCCACGTTTCTGTAACTTCCAAGCTGTCTAGTGTATGCTGCTCCATGAGCTCTTCAATAATATGTGTTTTATGCATCAAACTACAAAATTTAATATTTACATGTCCAATGTGAATTGTGAGTCCCTGTGGGTAGGAAATGGGGGAGAAATTAACCTTTACGGGTACTGGGTGAGACTGGTTGAAGGGGAAAAGGGGCGAGCCTGCGGATTTAAATTACTTTTGAATGGAACCGTGTACAGTGAAACCTGTCTAAGACGACCACTCAAGGGACCTTCAAAGTGTGGTCTCTGTAACCAGGTGGTCTCCTTATCCAGTGTCATTTGACTGGAAATAGCATCCCTTGATCCTGGTTGCAGTGGTCTTCTAGGACAGGCCGTCGCCATATCCGAGTGGTCGCCTTTACCGGTTTTACTGTACTTGCAAGTGATGCTGTCAGCCTGGAAGCACCATTCAAGGACTCTGGCAGTTGGTGGCCAGAAGTCGGAACTTAGTGCGGCATCTCCGCAATCTGCAGGCAGGACGACATGGGCAAAGGCGACTCCAAAATATTTCGTTTCCGACGCAGAACACTTCAGTACTTGGACTTCGCGACCTTCACACCATCTCACGATGGACTCTGAAGAGAAGCCACTATCAATGTTGCCCACGTACAAGGCACAACACTTTGTATGGGAGCTCGCCACCAAGTGTTCCGTTTTCGGTTTGGGTCGAGGGCATTGGTAGTAGCTGGTAACGGTTATCGTAGTGGGTGGTACGGGAGCTGTGCCGCTTTGAACCACTTTGGAGCTGTATGAGGCCGAGGGTACAGGTTGCGTGGGTGCAGGTGGACATATGGGAGGTACGGGGTGGGTACCTGTTGACTGGGCCAGGGTTTGATCTGCACTGTCAGGTGCAGGGACGGCGGCGGTTGGTAATTCAATAATAACGTTGCCCTTTGAATACGTATAATTACGTACATTATTGTTGCAACTGTGCAGTTCCTTTATTTAAAAAACAAACAAAAGGAATAGAATGCGGAGCTTGGGTTGGCTGTGACTCCGAGTTTCACGCCTATGGCGTGAAACTCGGCGGAGCTTGGGTTGGCTGTGACTCCGAGTTTCACGCCTATGGCGTGAAACTCGGAGTCACAGCCAACCCAAGCTCCGCATTCTATTCCTTTTGTATGAAGCTCTGCACCCCGGTGCATTGAGCACTCTTTCGAGGACCACACCCAACTTTCCGTGAGTAGTTCCTTTATTAGAAAGTCAAGGTATGTATTCATGGACTCAGATGGAGAGCCAAGGTTTAATTAATTATACAAAAGAGAAAGACCAAGGAACTACAAGTTACGCTATACTGTCCACTAACACCACCAGTTAATAAACAATCCGCTCATGCGATAACATTGCACGACACTGGCCGACGGTACTGACGTTCTACAACTAACTGGCTAACAGCTCTAGCACATCTTGGATACGCACTCCAACAGCCTTCCAACTTGGAAGGTTCTAAGTTAGAAATAACATAAGGAGGGGAAGGTGAGCGCAACCAAGATAAGCACGAGCTGAAAGTCTCAGCTGTGAAGGACGTTGGCGGAAGGTTAGTACCGTCAGTCAGTGTCGTGCAATGTTATCGCATGAGCTGATTGTTTAGTAACTGGTGGTGTTAGTGGACAGTATAGCGTAACTTGAAAGAGGGTGGGATACAAACTGCACCAACGAAAAGCCACTGCGAAGTGACAGGAATGCAATCAAGCACAACATTTTTGCTGAAGCAAAAAGTTGTGGGGAAATCCCAAAATCGGTGCGATTTTGCATGAGCCCAAATGTTCAAGTTACCCACAAAGACACAAGCTTTCCAACTCTCTTTGGCTGTTGGAAAGCGTACCATCGTTTCAGGCCGCGCGCGCCCCGAGCCTAGCCTAGCTAGCCCCGGCGCCCTGCCTTTTATTTTCGAAACCAAGGTGGAAACTTTTGAGGGGGGGGGCGCCCCCCCCCCCTAAACCCGCCACTGCAATAAATGGGCATCCGACTGACCTGCTGGGGACGGTCGGCCGATACCTAGGCCCCGCAATCGGTGGACGAGTTGAGGCCGGGTTCCTGTACTGTCGATATGGCGGGCTATCGCAAGCTCTCGCAGTTCCTTGTTGTCCAGGAGGGACAGGTCTTCAGATATGCCCGCATCTGACCGATCGGTGGTCATGGTGTCCAATTTAGGAATAGCAAAAGTACACCGGAAGCATGTCCAGAAGAGTACACAAGTCATCGGCGGATAATGCCGGCATAATTTTGAGCATAATCACGGCTTTCTGAAAAATAGCATTGTTGAGTATAATTAATTTTAGTTGATCCTTCAAGGCTTCAGCAAAACTGCTGCATAAAACCGTTAGGGCCTCAAAGGTCAAAAGTTCACCATCCAGAGTCCGTTGTTTGTTACAAAGGCAAGGGAATCCTCCTATAAATAGACCTACACCCGGGACTCGGCAGGGAGTCGTAGATCTACCATACCACGGTCTGGCACGGCTCCGTGAAAGGGCCTGATCTACACTGTAAATGTAACAGATTTCACATCAGGCCCTTTCAGGGAGTCGGACCATACCACGTAGCACGATTCCCTGAAAGGGCCTGATCTGCACTGAAAATGTAATAGGTCTGTAATGTTTACTTCAGAAGTACCAGAAGTAACTAGTTGGTTGGGGTGGTGCTACCACGGCGTGTATTGTTTACAATCTACAGCTTGAAAACCTTCCATCCACGACGACAGCAGCGCCACATACGGTAGTCATTAGTTGTAACTGTCAACAAACGCAGTCCTCCTGGACGTTTAGTCCTACGGCCCAATCCAGGGAGTCGTCAAATACCGGTATTTGACGACTCCCTGCCCTGGCCCAATCCTATCAGAAGTTTATTATTATTATTATTATTTGAAACTCGTATGTTGAGCCATAAATAAATGTAGAAAGGAAAAGGACATAAGGATACGAGTTAAGAGTAACTCTCCATCACTGTAACTGGATACTATTATACAGTCAGAAAGTGCAATAATTCGGCACACAACTGACAAGAGTACTGAGACATTCGACGTCCTGACACCTAGCTTCAACACATCTCCGTAGCGCTAACCGACAGCACTTCACGGCTAGCCGGTTCCTCCGCGAAAATGGTTCCAGGCATACACCGGTAATCACATGGAACCGTTTTCTCTAGCGAAAATCGTGCCAGGATATGCGTCGGAGTTCTGATCTAAGACATGACTCGAGAAACCTAGCAGTGTGGGACGAGACATGAAGGGTAAACCCTTTCTCCTCCTCATCCCCGTCATCCACTGGCCAGTCAGTGTTGGGACCTAGGCAGTCGGAGACCGGACAGTGTGTGCTACCAGAATGAGAGTCCAAAT
>NC_088654.1:17603473-17637473 GCF_964019385.1 Sycon ciliatum | reverse complement strand
GGTACGTTCGGGCCTGATTGGAAATTTTTATTTCCATTGCTATCAGGTTCGGCCTCATTTTCTCTGTGCTGCGCTGATGAGTTCAAAAAGAACGAAACAGCATGCTGTCCGCAGATTGAGTATGTATGTATGTATGTATGTATGTATGTATGTATGTATAACTCATAATCACAAGGTGATCGTAGAGGCATTAATCAGCGAGAGAATTGTGAATGATGTCTCTGAATCCAACTCTATCGTGTGCTGCATGAGAGAGAGCATGCAAGGGAAGACCCGTCCAACTTTTAATGTTAGAAATCCATGATGTCGCGGGCCTTCCTCTCGGTCGAGATCCAGGAGTTGATCCTTGCAGGAAGGGCTTGGAGAAAACGTCATGTCTCGTTGTTGCACGTTAGGACTCCACAATATCAAGCTTATAATGGCCAGTGGTGGACAACTATAGGTAACTTGTTAACCTTTGGTCCCTTCTTCAGGTGGTTGGGTTTGGCGATGAACCATAACCTCAGTTTTTCGAGTGTGCTGAGCAATTACTGCCAAATGGCTGGGCTTTCTGGTGTGTGGCAAACCGACAGAAATGTAGTTTTCCAGTGTGCCGGCAAATCAGGTTCAGATGGTTTTGCAACAAGCCAAAGACCTGAGGAAATTGGGTTTGCGTTGTACTGAGACATAGACATTTAGCCCACTGGTACTCCCAGCGCATGTGAAACAAACTTAGGTTTCGGGTACGAAGGGAAATCAGACTTGGGTGATTGGGTACCCGATGTGCAAAGACATAGACTACAATGATTGAGTTTTCCAGTGTGTGTGGATTAGGCATTGGCGGATAATGCTCGAAAAGGTGGCAGATTCTGCTCGAAAACCAGTAAAATTGGCAGAACCATACAGACCTTATGGCGGGCAATTCCTCGAATTCTGCTCCATTTCTTTATCCACATACCAAACATGCATGAAACTTACCAGAAAAAGTACCGAATTCTGCCATTTCTTCTGCGGGCACTATCCGCAAAGGCCTAGTGTGGATACACAGTGGCTTATCCAATAGAGATGCGAATACTTGAGACTTGGCTGATTGGGTTCCTGGTTGGGTTCCTGGTTGGGTTCCTGGTTGGGCTCCTGGTTGGGTTCCTGGTTGGGTTCCTGATTGGGTTCCTGGTTGGGTTCCTGGTTGGGTTCCTGGTTGGGTTCCTGGTTGGGTTCCTGGTTGGGTTCCTGGTTGGGTTCCTGGTTGGGTTCCTGGTTGGGTTCCTGGTTGGGTCCCTGGTTGGGTTCCTGGTGTGCATGGAAAAAAACACCGGCACACCGGGATGGGGGGGGGGGGGGGAGGGGGAGGGTACGCTTATCCCCGGAAAAGTCCGCACCCTTGCGTGCGGAAGTGTTTGAATTTTCTGGGGCGGGAGGGGGGGGGTGGGGTCGAGACTCTGGCAACTGGGCGTGCCGGGTTGTGGGGAATTGGGACACTGGCAGCTGGGTTTGAGGTCGGGGGGGATGAGACTTTGGCAACTGGGTTTGCTGGGTGTGGGGAATGGAGACTGAGCCTTAGTTGATTATTGTTAATGGTGTGCAGGCAAATGTTCCAAGGAGATTTGGTTTTCCGCAGTGTTGAGAAGTGAGACATTGCATGGCGAGTGAGTTTCTAGTGTAAGGGAGAAACGTGACCAAGGCAATTGAGTCTTAGTGGATTGGGTTTTCCAGTGGGAGGAGAATGACACGTAGGCTGTAGGTTTTTCTGATGCCTGGGGAAATGCCAATTCGTTTCCAGCGGGAAAATAACTAAGACAAGTGATTGGGCTGCCTGGTGTGCGGCGAATTGGGCTTAGGTGGCTGTTTTACCCTGTGTGAGGCAAAATGAGACTTTTGGAAATTTGGTTCTTAATCCAGTGAGTGGCAGAATGAGACGTGGGAGATTGGTGTTTCCGAGTATGTGTGGCAACTAAGGACGCACTTACTGAGGATGTATTTGTAGGAAGAAAAAGGACCAAGGAACTACAAGTTACGCTAGAATGTCCACTAACACCACCAGTTACTTGACAATCGGCTCATGCGATAACATTGCACGGCACTGGTGGCGTTAGTGGACATTATAGCGCAACTTGTGGTTGCTTGGTACTTTTTCTTCCTATGAATAAATCCTTGGCTCTCCATCCGAGTCTGACTAAGGGCGGTATTTGACTTTTTTGGTGAGCGGTTAAATGACACCTGGGGGGGGGGGGGGGTCTAGTCTGTTTGGGGAAATG
Organism: Sycon ciliatum; assembly: GCF_964019385.1. Lineage (NCBI taxonomy): Eukaryota > Metazoa > Porifera > Calcarea > Leucosolenida > Sycettidae > Sycon > Sycon ciliatum. The sequence continues at coordinate 17,635,239 of NC_088654.1, read as the reverse complement.
AAACCTAGAGAGGGGGGGGGGGGGGGAGGTTTCTAGTCTGTTCGGGGAAATGAAACCTGGGGGGGGGGGGGGGGGGGAGGGGGAGTTATCTACGGTCAACTTTGCGAATAACGACATTCGGCGGGGCATCAGAAAAGTATCCTTATTCGCGAAGTGTCCTTATACCCGAAGTCCATCTTGCCATAACGCTTGTATAATGTAAATCAGAATGCTTGTTGATAATCAAGTCAACCAAATTCTTCAGGGCACGTGAACACTCCTGGCTGCACATACCATTGGTAGCAAAAACCAAGGGCGTAAATGCACCTCTCTCGACATGTATTACCCTCTGCAGGTATGCTCTCTTCTTCTGTTGCTCATTCCTGGTTAGCTGAACAAGAACCTCCGCTCTCTACAGCAAGGATGCTGAAGGATGAGTCACCCCTACATCAAAGAATGCATCGGGGATGGCCGCATCCATGGCCTCGGCAATCAGGTCACACAGAGCATTGTGCCGGAGAGTGGGGTACCTCCAGTAGGGCACGTTGCCGCATGATCGACGCTGAGGTCTGCACCACACACGCACGAGCTTGGAATGTCCCGCAAGGGCCAGCCATATCGTATTGACAATGCGTCAACAAAATCTACCTTGTTTAGGATGAAGCCAATCTTTGGGAGGGGCTCAGCAGTAAGCCAACTTGAAACCCCAGGGTCAGCAGCACATTCCACCAGCAGCCTCTGCTGATTGCACAGCCCCGAGAACATGTCCACCTGCAACTGACGATATGCAGACGCACGCACCATCTGCTCACCCCTGCGGAGAGCCCCTACCTGAGCACTAACGACGGCCGGTGGAGCAGCATCAGGTTTGCACTCTATCATGTCCACAATGGGCCGCGTCACCCTCAGACTCACTCTTCGCTGTTCACTGGCATCCTGGGCAATACTTGGGAGGGCGAGGCCACCGAACCTGACAGGCAGTGCCAACAGTTTGCGTTCAGTATCCGACAGGCTGGGACGACCAGTGAGGGCCGGAATCAGGTCTCTTCCAATGACACTATCCAGTTCGTCAAAACACGCAGATTCTGGGTCTTTGTGGGATCGCAGATGATAGTGCCACTTCTCACGCAGGCCTCTGGTAAAAGCACTGTAGCCGCATGTGGTTGCGTCCTGGCAAACGATGCCAACGCACGTACCTCCTTACTCCACAATGCCACATGACGGCACAGACTTCCAGTGATGTACTCCTGCGTGCTAATTGCGCCACCCAGATAACGGACACCATCACTCTCTATATCAATCGGTGTGTCAGCAAACAAGATCCTTGCTTCCTCCTCCAATCCAGGCTTGACTAGTAACTTAGTCTTAGCAGCATTTGGATTGTATCCATACTGTGGACCAAGGGAGGTGATTTCATGTCAAAACGCATGAACTGCCGACAGCCGACCACCAGCCTCGCCGTCATCCGCATACCAGCACTGCTGAATATCCGCGTGATGTTGCCGAAGGTCACGAATCATAGGTGTCACTGCTAACGCAAACATGGTCATTGCCAAGGGATCACCCTGACACGTGCCCTCACGAGACAAAATCATGCCGCCGCCAGACAGAAATAGCGGGATGGGTGCACCATACGTATTGGCAATGAAGTTGGCCATTGGAAGACATAGGTGGCTGATGTTATGTAGAGCAGCTTTGCGATTAATTGCATTAAATGCGTTGGACGCATCAATGAGGAGAATTTGCTCAATCTCCATACTGGAATATTGAGACTGCACCGAGATAGTGGCAGCTTCACAAGCCGAGGGAATGCCAACACATAGCTGATGCGGCACAACAGCAGCAGAAATGTCAGAAGAGAAACATGTGAGAATAGCCTTGGCGATGATCCTGTGATACACTTTGCCAACAGCAATGGGACGTACACCGGGGTTTTTGTTCAAAGCCACCAAACGCGCTGCTACAAATGCTTCCAATCTGGCACCTCTGACTTGATCCTTACACAACTTCCGCGCGGCGGCAGCCATGGCAGCAGCAAGGTTGGACGACGCACCCTTGAAGGAGGACAGCATACGTTGCCATGCCTGCACATCAAGGCCCGACGGACCGCTCGACCCCTTCATCCTCCCTGCGGCTTTCTTAACGACATCTGCCGTGATGGCTTCACAAAATGGATTCAGGTTCAATGCCATCAACATGGGGTGTCCAGGTCAAGCGGCAGTCTATGGTAACGCCTAGGATTCTGGTTGAGTCAACAACGGTCAGAGGGACATGATTTATGAAGATTAGTGGAGGCGGGATTGGGGCTGGGGATGGGGAGAGGAACAAGACAACAGACTTGTCTACATTAACCGTTAGACCAAGGTCCGTTAGAGCAGCAGAGAGTGACGAGAGCGCCAAGTTAAGTGTTTGTGCAGCAAGGTGAAGGGATTTGTGGCATGTGTACAGAGTCGTGTCATCGGCGAACATGGGGAGATGACAACCATGCGCTTCTGCAGTCTTGGGGAGCTCACGGACATACAAATTGAACAGCACAGACCCCAGGACAGTGCCCTGAGGAACTCCACTTGAGACGACCAAGGTACTGGAGCATCCACGCTGGGTTACAACCCGCTGTGTCCTTTCCGACAGATACGACGCAAACCAGTGCAGCGGTTTTCCACCAATTCCTGCGCTGGAGAGGGACTCGAGGAGTATTTGGTGGCGGACTGTGTCAAACGCTTTCCGTAGATCTATGCAGGCTAGAACTGTGGAAAGGCCTCCATCACGGGCATGGAGCCAGTCATTCGTTAGCAGCTGCACGGTGGAACGATGTTTCCTGGAGCCAAACTGGTCTTCATCAAATGGGCATTCACCATCGTAAAAATCACCAAGACGGGAAGCCACAATCTGCTCAAGCAGTTTCGCTGGGATAGAAGTGAGCGATATGGGCCGATGGTTGGCAGGGCTATCCCGGGGAGCAGAGGTAGATTTCAGAATCGAGGTTATATTTGCAGTTTTGAAGTGGTTCGGAACTATTCTGGATGACAGGGAGGCATTACATATTTCAGTCAGCGAGGGGGCGATGACTTCTTTCGATACTTTGAGAATGAACAGAAAAATGCTATCAGGACCCGGGGACTTGTGGATGTTGAGTGTGTCTATTTTAGGGCCTTGACTTCTACGATGGTCGTTGGGTTGAAAGCAATCATATCATTGCTCGCCCGTGGACCAAGTGGCACGTCATAGGACACATCAGGGTCTGTCACGATACTATGGAAGTATGCATTGAGTTTGTCGGGATCAAGGTTGACACGTTGGACCGGAGCGGAACGCTAGGTAAGTATGTTCAGAGACTTCCAGAACTTCCGCAATTCTCGTTCATATGTGTAGCATTTGGACGTGAAGTATACATTCTTAAGGCGTCGGAATAGATTGTTGCATTGCGTGCGTAGTTTTTTTAATTTTCGTTCCAAGGGAAATGTTCTGAAAACCACCAGCCTTCCTCTGTTTGTAGACTGCCTTGCGTTCCCGAGCTGCTGTCCGAAACTCGGGCGTTAAATGGGTAGTTAGGCTTCCTTTAGGCGTTCTTCGGGTCGTATTTACCACTGCGGCTACTCACGGTATCTAGGGCTGCGTTGACCTTCCCCGTCCACTCAGCAACCATCGCGTCAATATCATAGGTAGTGAAGGTGTTAAGGGGGCAGCCTGGTCGTAAAATCCCTGAAAATAGAATTTGTAAATTCATGTCGAGTGCTACAGTCGTCGCCAAAAAAATCCGGCCAATGCCAAGTATACGCGTACATAGGTATGGTAGGTAGATCTACGCACGCGGTACTTCATCGCGGGTTCATGCACTGGAGTGGCACATGCACTAGACTCTAGTCTAGCCTCAACTTACTACAAAATGTAGGCCACTGTACTGCCACTGGTATGGACAGCACTGAACAGTCTGCGCCGCACTCTGCCTGCTGCAGTCGGGTTGAGCACTGCGAGCGCCGAGCGCGAGCCTGAGTCTGAGTGAGTGTAGCGACGGTTTCAAATAGGACATACGTATATAATATAACCTAACCAGTTGATTATATGGGAAATATAAACCTGTATACAAACCGAGGCGAAGCCGAGGTTTGTATATTGGTTTATATTTCCCATATTCAACTGAGTAGGTTATATTATGCTTATACCGAGCTGATATACAAACTCCCCTACTGTGATCCTAAGAAAAAGGTGTTTATATACCAGTTTATACACCAGTTTATACACCAGTTTATATACCAGTTTATATACCAGTTTATATTCTCGTCATCGAAGTACCTGTTATATGCAAAATACAAGTCTGGAGTGTTGTGTGGGGAGAGATGAGAGTTTGTATACAAGCTCAGTATAACGGTAGGTTGCAAACCGGAACGGACTCCATATTCACTTTCTCTCTTGGTATTTTGATTAGAAAACACATGTCACAGTGAGACTACGATGTGTTATAACTAACTTATACTCCGAGCCAAAATTTCATGGCTCTGCGATGAACAGAAGCGCCACACCAAGCAGGTGAGTTTTTGACGTGTTGAGTTTGACGACTTTCGAAAAATCAACTTCTTGTCGCAGGTAAACAGCGGTTCGCCTCTCGCCAATAAAGCACCGCATACCAATCAAAACTAATGGAGAAGCACACACAAGGCTTATTGTTATTCTGTACTGGCCGTCGTGGAGCGATAGCAATTACCTAATTTCAGACTAAGAGTGACGTGCACTCTAAAACCTTTCCGGTTTGGAGCCACCTCTGATTTGAAGCGAAAAATTGGGCAACTTGGAGGCAATGGGTCAGCACAAAGGAGTGGCTCAGTTCGATTGACTCTGGCCTCAGATCAAACTTCAACATGCCAGTTTCCTTCCACAAACATATTTCGAGTGAACAATCAACGCTGATGATAGGTTTGCATGGTTTGGGCCTATACAAATTTGGCTGACCTGTCAAGCCGTTCTGTGCACTGCACGTATCGAACCGTCGCCTCTACATGGTGTATGCGGGCCTAGCCTGTCCGCATGTGAACAGTGAAGTAACTGCAGTACATGCAGATCCGGTCTACCAGTACCACTACCATTGTATGATACAGTGTATGCGGCCCAGTACAGCTACCGGCAGCTAGCATTGCATTTGGCCGGATTTTTTTGGCGACGACTGTACATCAGAAAGAGCATGAACAGCTGCAAAATCTCTGAAACTTTTGTCTCGATCTGACCAGCCGTTCAAGAGTTATGGCCGAAAATGTGCCCTTGCAAGGACAGATTGTTTTGTTGCATGCTGTCATTTTTGGCAGCACTGTATTTGAATGTGAGCAGACCGTGCGCAACTTGTCGTATCATGAAAAGACGCGAAAGTGTGCAGAATTTTGCTCCAAGTCCAAAATCACGTTTTTTTAGCCATGTACATGTACATGGACTTTTGCCTGCACCCTCGTGACGTTGCAGATACATATTATAATGTACATCAGACCCTGTCACCACGTCCACGATTCATGCCTGCGATGCTGCACCGCTGCTTTGCATGTCATGATTGGAAGCTGTGGCCTTACTAAAAAATGTGGCTTGATTATTGTAGTTGACGTTGATTTAGTGACTTTGGCAAGTTTGAGTCGTGTCAAGAAGTCAGGTAGGATTCAGCATTAGGCAGTAGTGGAACGTGAGTGGTAGTCTTTGCCGATTCTGGAGAGTATCCTGGATTTGGTATGCAATGCTGTGGAAAGGGCTTGCTGTGGAGGTCCCAGCACTGGATGTTGTATCAAAGGTACGACCTCGTAGCACGCCCTAAACCTAAAAAAATTCAAAAATTGACTTGGATCTGTGGGAGTTTGTGAGAGAATGCCCACCCGTGCCGTTGTGACAGATTCCAGGGCCACGTTGAGGGGCCCTATCCCACCACCCATGGCTGCTTCTGGACTTTTTTAGGTTTGGATCCCGCGCACGGACAGAATGGGCACAAAAATGTGCAAAATATTGTAAATGCATTTTTTTGGCTCCTGGGTGGCTCGCACACCGTGGCACTATGCCGGAATTTTGAGTTTTTCCGGCCTGGAAAGCCTGTCAGTGAGGCGCAAGAACTTTGAAATCATGTCCAGAGGGCCAGCATAGTGGCAAGAGTGTGTGGTGAAAATTTCACTCAAATCCATTGAGAGACACCAAAGTTACGGTCAGTTGAATGCCATAATTATGAAATTTACGACCAGGCTACTACTACTAGCCTACTAGCCCTTTCCCAAATGTGCTCGCCGTTTTTTTCGCCCTCAAGTTTTGGCCTTTTTGGAAAAGTCCGTCTCTTTCGCCCTTTATTGCGTTTTTTGGTGAATATCGCCCTTTTTGAGCTTTTTTAGCTGAAAAAGTGCTAAAATCTGTTTGCTCATGCATGCGATCACAGTTTCCGAGTGCTCGATGGGCCTTGGCATGCCGCTTTTTTTTGGGGGGGGGGGCAACAAGTTGGTGAAGCTTGTACCCGGTACGCGGTGTAAGCAATGCTGTAAAACGTGCGTGGACCCATAAATGGAAGAGTGCGTACTCATTTCTCAGCTTGGGTTCATATCTGAACATGTATCATGGCCATACTTCGCTGAAAAAGAGCACTTTTTCAGCATATTTTGAGGGACGCGAAAAGCACTAAGTGCGAATTAAAAGAGCACCTTTGGGAAAGGGCTAGCTGCTACCTTAATGGAATTGAACTGGAGGGCAGAACAGAATATATTTTCATCGAAATTTCTGAAGTTGCGACTGGCAACTTTCCGAGTTGTTGCATGGTCTGAGTTGATGTCGATGGCTACGGGGTGAAAGCCGTGATGAGGCAGTGGTCAGAGTGTTCGCATGCGTGGCTAGTAGCAGGCGCAACAGCTGTGATATTAGTCAGCATGCAATCGATCGATGAACTTCATCGGAGGGTAACTCGTGTTGCATCTCCAACGACATTTATTTTGTGAAGTTGAAGGGCAGTAATATCTTGCGCTGAAGATGGTGGAACTGACGTTTGGTCTGATCCAAGAACTCAGTGTTAAAGTCCCCTACAAGCATTACTTGTTCTGCATCAGCTTGGTCAATAGTTTCGGCAAGCAGATCCCAATAGGCTACGGGTTCAGATGGGGGGGGGGGGCGGTAAAGGCATCCGACGAGGATATTATCACGGCGGCCAATTTGGATCCTCACCCAAGATAATTCCAGGAGGGGGTTTGTTCGTGTCTACAGAAGCACTCACTGCGTTCCTCACGAAGAGGTTATGCGATACACGTCATATAGTACGTTTGCCACCCCAAATTCTTCTATATAAGGGGTTTCTGTACGCGCTTTGGTCATTTTGCCACCCCAACTGGCTCCTTTATATGGCGGATTTGACGTTATCGCATAACCCTTATAATAGGCTTATATGCATACACCTCCACCCTTTCTGCACGGGTTGCAGGTGGTTAGGCAGGAGCAGTTTCGTTGGCATGCTCTATCTCTTCGGAACAATGTCATGCAGTGCATTGATATCGCTGCGTCGGAGATACTGCTGTCGAGCCACGTTTCTGTAACTTCCAAGCTGTCTAGTGTATGCTGCTCCATGAGCTCTTCAATAATATGTGTTTTATGCATCAAACTACAAAATTTAATATTTACATGTCCAATGCGAATTGTAAGTCCCTGTGGGTAGGACGTGGGGGAGAAATTAACCTTTACGGGTACTGGCTGAGACTGGTTGAAGGGGAAAAGGGGCGACCCTGCGGATTTAAATTACTTTTGAATGGAACCGTGTACAGTGAAACCTGTCTAAGACGACCGCTCAAGGGACCTTCAAAGTGTGGTCTCTGCAACCAGGTGGTCTCCTTTTCCAGTGTCATTTGACTGGAAATAGCATCCCTCGATCCTGGTTGCAGTGGTCTTCTAGGATAGGTGGTCGCCTTATTCGAGTGGTCACCTTGGCAGCTTTTACTGTACTTGCATGTGATGCGGTCAGCCTGGAAGCGCCATTCAAGGACTCTGGCAGTTGGTGGCCAGAAGTCGAAACTGAGTGCGGCATCTCGGCAATCTGCAGGCAGGGCGACATGGGCAAAGGCGACTCCAAAATATTTCGTTTCCGACACAGAACACTTCAGTACTTGGACGTCGTGACCTTCACACCATTTCACGATGGACTCTGAAGAGCAGCCACTATCAATGTTGCCCACGTACAAGGCACAACACTTTGTATGGGAACTCGCCACCAAGTGTTCCGTTTTCGGTTTGGGTTGAGGGCGTTGGTAGTAGCTGGTAACGGTTGTCGTAGTGGGTCGTGCGGGAGTTGTGCCGCTTTGAACGTCAACCAGGGAGTATTGTACTACTCTCTGGTTTGAACCACTTTGGAGCTGTATGAGGCCGAGGGTACGGGTTGCGTGGGTGCAGGTGGACATACGGGAGGTACGGGGTGGGTACCTGTTGACTGGGCCAGGGTTTGATCTGCACTGTCAGGTGCAGGGACGGCGGCGGTTGGTATTATTCAATAATAATGTTTCCCTTTGTATAAGTATAATTACGTACATTATTGTTGCAACTGTGTAGTTCCCTTATTAGAAAGTCAAGGTGTGTATTCATGGACTCAGATGGAGAGCCAAGGTTTAATTAATTATACAAAAGAGAAAGACCTTGCCCATGCATGACTCTCATGAAATGCCCGTACTAAATAGTCTATAGAACAAGAATATTGTATATCATACTTCTCTCATCAACTATGATAATACCCATTTCATACCCCCCCCCCCTTCATAAAATTAATACCTACTGTTTTCTTTCCTTTCATTTCATCTTCTTTTCCGTTCCTTTCTTCTTCATACACATTTTAAACATTTTCATCATATTGTGAGAGCCGTGGGCCAACAGCCCCGGTGAGAAGGCAGTCTTGCCTGTTCATATGGTGAAGTAAAATAAAGAAACAACAACAAGACCAGGGAACTACAAGTTACGCTATACTGTCCACTAACACCACCAGTTACTAAACAATCAGCTCATGCGATAACATTGCACGACACTGACCGACGGTACTGACGTTCTACAACTAACTGGCTAACAGCTCTAGCACATCTTTGGATGCACACTCCAACAGCCTTCCAACTTGGAAGGTTCTAAGTTATAGAAATGGCATAAGGAGGGGAAGGTGAGCACAACCAAGATAAGCACGAGCTGAAAGTCTCAGCTGTGAAGGACATTGGGGGAACGTCAGCACCGTCGGTCAGTGTCGTGCAATGTTATCGCATGAGCTGATTGTTTGGTGACTGGTGGTGTTAGTGGACAGTATAGTGTAACTTGTAGTTCCTTGGTCTTTCTCTTTTGTATAATATGTATTCATGTACATTATTTAAGTTTTTACCAGGCGTGGGCCATCCCCTGATTTCATAGGTGCCAAGCATTTTAATAATAATTCACTATCATGCATTTTGTCTACAGTCGTAATAAATATTTGGTGAAGCATCAGCAGCTTCTTCTTGCTCTCGCAGCTGTCGGTATTTCGGGAGCGGCCCTGGCCTGGTTCCGATCATACCTTTGTGCCAGACAACAGCGGGTGGTTACCCACACTGGAACATCTCCGTTGGTGGCAATCACTAGTGGCGTGCCACAGGGCACCATTCTGGGTCCGGTTCTATTTAACATCTATGTACGGAAGCTCCCATTGACAGCAGAGGCCTTTTCTTGCAAGCTCCCGATGTTCGCTGACGACATGACGTTGTATGCCAGCAGACGTACACAAGCTGAGGCCGTCGCTACCGTTACTGATTCGCTATCTGCAATTTCTGTGGATCTAGACGAGCTTGGGCTGCGCATTAATACAACAAAGACTGTAACTTTGATGATTTCTAAGTCTTCTCAACCCCTCTCAACTCCAATCGTTTTTAACCAACAGCCTCTGACTCAAGTGTCTAGCACGAGAATCCTGGGAGTCATTGTAGACAGTGATGTTTCTTGGTCTGGTCACATAGACTTTATCGTTAGGAAGACTTGCACGAAAATTGGCGCTCTTCGACGGTGTTTTCGGCAGCTAAGTTTGAAGGCAAAACGGCAGTTTATCCTCTCTGTTATCCGGCCTGACTTATTATACTGCTGCTCTTGCTTTGCAATGAAGCTATCCGCCAAGGACCGACAGCGACTCTCGTCCGTTTATCGTCGTTCTGTACGCGCTGCTTGTGGCTCAAAACTACAAGATGACGTCATGCCGCTGTTAGCTAGATTGTCGATTGATCCGTTTGAACATTACCTTATTCGTAGCATTGCTAAATTTATCCATGTTAATCATGTCGTTTTCCCTCTCCCAAATCTGACGGACCTTTTCCCTCAAGTTTCAACCGGCCCTAGGACAATAAGAAGCTCTTTTAATGCTGCTATTGCAATATCTAAATTCCGGACGACTGACGGTGTCAATTCCTTTTCAAATCGTGCTGCCCTGTTCTTTAATTCTTTGCCTGTGGAGTGGCGCACCCAGCACCGCACTACATTTGCTAAGCACCTTCAGACCATGCTAAAAGACGCAGCGTCTTTTCAGAAGTATTTTGATCTTCTTTTCAGCAAACTCCCTCATTGATCTGCACCGCCTATATTGTATAACTGTGTTTACTGCGTTCCTAGTTTAAATTCGTTTTTAAAAACATCTCTTTAATTCTTGCATTATCCCATTAGGACCATGCTTAAAGACGCAGCGTCTTTTCAGAAGTATTTTGATCTTCTTTTCAGCAAACGGCCTCATTGATCTGCATCGCTTGTATTGTATACCTGTGTTTACTGCTTACTGCTTACTGCTGCTTTATTGTTCCAAGTATCAGTTTAGTTTAGTTTAAATATCTCTTATTATTATTATTTTTTCTCACCCCACACCCCTCTACTCTGTTATCGGCCCTCTTAAGAGTTGTGTTCATCACTGTTGAGGCTTCCGATGGAAAATAAAAGAATACTACTACTACTATTACTATTTTGACTTGCGGCGCAATGTAATGCATGTTGCACTTGGAGCACGCATTACTTTTTTGAACAAGGCAATTTCGTCGCGAAGTGTGGCAACTTGAGACAGCAGGTCTGCTATTTGGGAGACCCTGCCTGAAAGTTCCTTCATGCAGCATGAAATCCCATCTACAGCATCCCTTTTAACGACAATAAGTGGGCATCCGACTGACCTGCTGGGGACGGTCGGCCGATACCTAGGCCCCGCAATCGGTGGACGAGTTGAGGCCGGGTTCCTGTACTGTCGATATGGCCAGGCTATCGCAAGCTCTCGCAGTTCCTTGTTGTCCAGGAGGGCCAGGTCCTCAGATATGCCCGCATCTGACCGATCGGTGTCCAATTTAGGAATAGCAAAAGTACACCGGAAGCACGTCCAGGAGACTACACTTCATCGGCGGATAATGCCGGCATAATTCTGGGCATAATCACGGCTTTCTGAAAAAAATTAATAGCATTGCCGAGCATAACTTACTTAGTTCATCCTTCAGCATAACTGCTGCATAAAACCGCTAGGGCCTCAAAGGTCAAAAGTTCACCGTCCAGAGTCCGTTGTTTGTTGCAAAGGCAAGGGAATCCTCCTATAAATAGATCTACACCCGGGACTCGGCAGGGAGTCGTACCATTACGGTCTGGCACGGCTCCGTGAAAGGGCCTGATCTACATAACAGATGTTACATCACATCAGGCCCTTGGACCATACCACGTGGCACGATTCCCTGAAAGGGCCTGATCTGCACTGAAAATGTAACAGGTCTGTAATGTTTACTTCAGCAGTACCAGAAGTTGGTTGGGGTGGTGCTACCACGGCATGTATTGTTTACATACCGTATTTTCCACAATAAATGTACAGTACTTTTATTTTTTCAAAGGTGTTGAGACCTGTACAGTCTGCATCGGCTATAGAGTGACCGGATATAAGAATATACCGGCTACAGTGATATTGGTACGAAATATCAAAAGCAAAACGTATTTTATCCAGTACAAATATCACTATAACCAATATTATCGGATGTAATGATATATCGGATATTATGATGGCAACAAAGAATCAAAACATGCATAACACACTATTACTCACTATAATTATTATTATCGGCTATAGTGATAACTTTAAAAATACATGTAGCAATAATATCAAAGACCCTATTTTTTTTACTTTCTTCACGTTGCTTGTTTTTATAGTGATACATGTACATGTACATAACAGAATTTTTTATGGAAATGCGGGCACTGTCAACTATGCAGCATGCTCATTTGTCAAAACGCCATGCTGGAAGTATTTCCTTGCCTTTCATGTGTCGATCGAAAAAAGAAGAAAAAAATCGATCGTATCGCATAATATACATGTAGTGATGCATCGGTTTAAATAGTGATAAATCACAGAAATCAAAAGGGTACTACGCTATAGCCGATACAGACTGTACCTCTCGTATCTCAATCATGGTCTTTGACCAACCCACTGTGCCTGTCTGCAGTACAGGTACATGTACACAAAGCAGAAAAACAGAAGCCAATAACGATATTGGTCTCTGTTTTTCTGCTCTGCGTATTTGCAGCAAGGACCCAAGACATGTTCTGTATGTACAGGTATGTATTCTTTATTAACTTGCAAGTGCACTCGGGCTACAGGCAGCCCTATTGTACACGGAAGCGACCGTGAGAAAGAAGTTCAATAAGGTGTTTGGTCTTGTGGGCTGCATGCGACGGTAGTAATCACTTAGACTCATCTACTACGATAATATTTTAAAACTATTATTACGGTATCTACATGTAGCTGTGCTGGTTTCCCATGGGCAACACCAGTGGGAATGATGCGAGAAGGAGTAGAATATCACACACACAGCAATGTTACAGCAGAAAGATGCAATCGGTTATCCCACGTGTCGTGAAGGAGGTGACTTGGTGGCGACTGCACTCTTCAGCACACTACTACTACTATGCAGTGAGAGCGTCAGTATAGAGCATGAAGAGAACACGGAGCTATTCTATGCGTTGTAATGTACCTGAACGGGGCATAACCTGCTTTAATAGTGGAGGAGTCCGCGAAAACATTTGCCGTCCTACTTCACACGGGGCGGGGAACTCCACGAAAAAAATTAATAATCCGTTCGTAGCACTGTACAGTGCTGGCAACTGAAATCCGACCCCTGAGCGGTGCATTCACATTCTAGCGGTCTCTATTTCGTAGCTTTACTATCCTCTGTTGGACCTTTGCCATGTGAGCGCACCGTGCAGGTGTCGGATTTTAGTTGCCAGCACTGTAGAACAATATGAGTCTACATTGTGCTACTTACATGTACTGTACATGTACAGTGCTGGCAACTGAAATCCGACACCCTGGGCGGTGCGTTCACTTTCTAGCGGCCTCAATTTCGTAGTGTTACGATGTGAGCGCACCGCTCAGGGGGTCGGATTTCAGTTGCCAGCACTGTACATTGTACATGTACATTGTATCTGTAGACGTGTGTCACGAACGGAAAGAGGTCTGCTCCAAGATGGCGTGGAAAGCAAGGAGTCGTGAAATACCGGTATTTGTTCACGACTCCTTGCCTTGGTGGAAAAAGTCTCTTAGTCTTGTACTTGTACGGGCGATCACAAGCCATGACACACGCCATGACATCACTAGCGCAACAGCTAAGCAAACAGCAAAAGCCAAAAGAGAAAATGAAAATGCTCTACAATAAAATGTACGTGACAACTCCATTCACGATAGATCCAGTAAGATCTGTGTGCTCCAAGATGCACGCGACCAATGGGCGGGCAGATGGCGACACAGCTCCGCCCAGCGAATTCGCACATTCCTGTCACTGTCAGCGCACATACTGTAGAATCGCAGTCGACTTCTGACAGGTGAACCCAGCCTGCATGCTCGTGTTGCCTGGCCCGCCCTAAACCAGGCTAGGCCTGGCTTGCGATGTCAGCAGGTGTCAGAAATCGACGTGCTGCTGTCAAGGAGAAGGAGCTACAGTGTATGCCAAGGAGAAGAAATAACTAACTACAAGTAATCGAATACTTTCCCAAGGAGCAACACCTGCATCGTGCATGTACCGGTACTGCTGCAGAATCCAAACCTGGACATGTCACAAACATTGCATTCTGATTGCATGATTGCTGCATCCTGATGCTGGCAATTTGCCGAAACGTCGAAAATGATTCCGTGAAATGAGTTGTGAATTTGCAGTGCCCAGGGAAAGAGCATGTGTGCTCACCAATTCTCTTTGAGTTACACATGAATCCTCAGGATGTCTCACCCCCACTACGTTGCAAACAGACTCTTAGGCGATCGCTGCATGCTAGGCTTTGTCAGATTCTGCTCGAAAAGCAGTGAAATTGGCAGAATCATACAGACCTTATGGCGGGTAATTCTTCGAATTCTGCTCCATTTCTTTATCCACATACCAAACATGCATGAAACTTACCAGAAAAGTACCGAATTCTGCCAATTTTTCTGCCGGCATTATCCGCAAAGGCCTACTGCATGCATGCATACATACTGACATAGCTAGAATTCTAACACAGAACACAATCATGTACATGTACATGTGCCCATGTGTATGAATGCCCTTGAGATCCAAATGTGTGTGTGTGGGGGGGGGGGGGGGTATTGTTCTTCAGTGCTGCTTACCTTGATGAACAACAGACAGCGTGAGGAAATGGCTCTCTTATGCAAACTGCCGGCAGTTCACGAAGGCAATTCTGCCCATTTTAATCCACAGTCGGTTAACATAACGACATACATGTGTACAATCAAGTCATGTACAATGTAGGTTTGTGCACATCTGAAGGGTGACAGTCTATCGGGGCTTTCATGAGTCGACATTGTGTGCATCCTTCATAATGCCGGGCATACACGGAATGCAGCGCCTTGAGATCAACAAACGGTTTCGACTACGTTTGAAGAAGGGACGGAAGTAGCACGATCACTTCAACCGAACGGTGTTCCAAACTTAGAATCAGAAGCACTGCTTATACCTTGGTAAATCTTCGTGGAAGGCGACAGACGGGAACGACTGCTCAACAAAGTCAACAGCCCATTCGTTGTCAATTCGTGTGGCCCAAAGATCAGTTTCACCGGCACTGGACAACCATTATTTTAGTTACAGTAGTCCAGTTTTTAATACCGGTATCCTTGTTGCTGGTGCGCCTTGCTCTCGATACTACATTGTATACTGGCAAATACAATCAGGTCATAAAATTTAATGTTATACCCAAGTAGTCCTGCCTCTTACAGCGTCTTGGCATTTATTGTGCCCCTGATGCTGCATGTTGCTGGATGTGTAAGTGTGGGTGTCTGTGGGTATCTTGTTCGTATGTACCATCTTGCATGGATTGATATAGTATTCAGCGACTGGTCGCCACCGGTTACTACCGGTAGGCGGATGCATGAGAGGATTTGAGATGATTGCCATTGATTGGAGTTTGTTCACTCTCGAGAACTTCGTTTGATACCTGCATTCAACCATTGATGTTACGTCTACGTCATCAATCGCCATCTTGCCTTTTTATCAATTCTGCCTTCGACTCCTAGCGGCGCGGCTCCGAATGTTTGCTGTGTGCAGTCAACTACTACAGTCATTGCAGCATGCAGGGGGGGGGGGGGGGGGGGGGGGGGAGAGATGAGCAATCTATCCACACCCGGATAGGCGATAACGTGCTGCAATCAAGTGTGTCTCTAGCTCTGCTTGTATCGCAATCAACCTCTCCCACGCTACACGATACCACTTGGCGTGTACCATAGAAACACGTTTTTAGCTTAAACACAACATGATTGTGCAAGACTTAGTACTACATGTACATGACTGTAAGTAGAAGACTATGCTTTATTCTGCACTCCAGCCAGCCTTGGTTTCCACATTTTGTACACGGTAAGGTCTCCTTGGACCTTGATCTCGGCGAAAGGTCCCCAGCTTTGTAGTGGCCTCTTGCTTCTCCGGCCGCCGTTCGTTGCCAGAAACCGGCCTGGTTCGCGATCGCCAACCACACACCACCGTCTGTCACCGGTGCACTGGGCACTACTATTACTAAAGTTACGCTCGGTGAAATCTGACCCAGAGTGCGTATTTGGCGCCTTCAACTAATGTTACTTCGCCCTGCAGGCCTGGTAGTGGCACGAACGACTACTCACTGTGTGGCTGTGAGCACACAATGAAAATAATCGAAAACTGGTCCAGGGCTGGTGGCAGCTTTGCACTTCCGGTCGGATTTCACGGAGCGCAGCTGTAGTGCAGTACAATGGGTTGTAGTTACATGTGCATGTACTTCGTGGTAGCAACACGCGCGGGCACGCACCTCTGTTGGTCAAGCACTGCATTGATGCCTTCCAAGGAGTTGCCAAGAGGGTGAGGGCCAGGTGCCGCAACACTGCAGCACAATCACTATGACTGTTCTGCTTACTAATCCTAGAACAGACGTAACTACGTGTACTGGATATCCCCGCGGCCCATTGCTCCGGGAGGAAAAAGTGGACCACCAACTATTAGTATTACTGCCTGGGAATGAAGTAACTAAAAGAGCCTGTCCCGGTCCACACCTGCCAGTTACGATGATATCATACAACTGCATTGAAGCGGCGAGAGTAGTGCCGCATGCAGCGTTCATCGTTCTGGTGCGTCACACTCACAGATCGTTATTATACCATACAACGACGTTACGTCGTTTAGCCTTTACTGGCTTAGGCCGGCAGAGTACATGTACTGAGTCATTCGAGAATCGAAGCTTCATCGTTCTGCTGTGTCAGCACTGCTCAGCTCAGGCATACACTTACAGGCGTCATCTGCTGAACATTTCATGTGCAAATCACTTGACAGTGCAGCATTCAATAATGCAACAATCTCTCCTCTTCTTCCCCTCCAATGGCTCTATACGCTCTCAGCCAACAGATGGCTAGCCTCAGTAGCCATTACACACACCAATACCATGGTGATATTTTTAATATGGTTGGTTGGTTTACTGTAATTCGCACCATAAACGGGAACTAGGCCCAATGACATGAAGGCGAATGGATAAGCCGCATTTAGAAAAGAGAGGAAAGGAATTAGAAAATTTGGAAAGAAAAAGTATGATCTGACAGAGGATATTATACCGGCACATAATGTACATATGTACATGTACATGCAAACAACGAAGGGGTAACCGGTTACAGGGTAGCCACGTGTAGGCTGAGAGCGCATGGAGTAAGTAGAGGAGGAGAGATTGTTGCCTTATTGAACAGCTGAATGGTATCGTTAACAGCTTTGTTGATAGTTAAACTTAAAGGTGCAGAGTTCAGCTACGTTTAAAATATACCCCACAATACCCGATTGTGTCTTCGACAACCGCGCTGGTCCAAGAACTGCTCAATCAAAAGATGATGCAGCTGCCGCCTAAACCTACATAATTGTACAATCCACAACGGGGTGGATCGCTGTACTGTACGTGATGCGCAATCTCACCAAATTTGGCGTAAAACTCTCTATGAAAATAAAACGAAGAATCCCCAGGTGACGATCATGTCCTCAGTCTCTTGATGTTAGTGACAGTGGCGAAACACCGGGATGGTCCGATCCATCACTCATCAGGTCACTGGGTGATGTGAGCATGCTCTCGCAATGGCGGTCGCCAAGGCGAAGGGCCTGGGGATGGCTCAGTAGCCTAGCTGGAGCCTGTGAACAGAATCCCTTGCCTTGGAGCGCAGTGGCAGCGGCAGTGCTGGAGGAGAAGTACAATGCAGCTCCTACATCTGGAACGTCTCGCCTCGCTGCATGGTGACATAACATGCTGGAATGTAGGTCATGGAAGGTACTACTAGGTCGACATGGTCTGTAGTCGGGAGGCTCTTTACTAAAGGCACTCTTCTCGTATTTTGGGGCAGTGGAAGAACAGCATTAGATACTGGGCTAACCAGCGATAACACACCACGTGACCAGTAACCTTGATTGTACGTACAATGTAGTTGTACTTGTAGTACTCCGCGAGACCTAGGCTATGGTTTGCACTAGCTAGATGCATGGTATAGAACCAGTTACGTACAAGATACGATTAGGATGGGTGAGGGATTATCCAACGACAACAACGGTCATTCACTATAATTATGTACAATCTATACAATCCTGTACATGTTTACATGTATATACTCAAGTGACCATCGTGACCGGAACTGCATTGTGCAGTAACAAGTAGCAATCATGACACTAATGGGCCGCATCTGCTGACACATCGCCCTCACTGCTCTTCTCACATGGTTTGAGTCTGAGTGAAGAGAGGCTACATCTTACAGTGGACCGACCCCACTTGGACGTGTACATGCACATTGAATTACAGTGAAACCTGTCTACCGCTCAAGGAACCTGAACAATGTAGTCTCTGTTACCAGGTGGTCTCCTTATCCAGGGTCAATTGACTGGTAAAAGCATCCCTTGGTCCTGGCTCCAGTGGTCTTCTAGGACAGGTGGTCGCCTTATCCGAGTGGTCGCCTTGACAGGTTTTACTTGAGTACTAGTAATACATATTCATGTACATGTACATGTACATGTACATGAATATGAATCTCCCTTTTTGCATTACAACACATTATGTATTGGAATGGACTCGGATGGAGAGCCAAGGCTTAATTTATACAAAAGAGAAAGGACCAAGGAACTACAGGTTACGTCGAGCAGTGCCGTGCAATGTTATCGCATGAGCTGATTGTTTAGTAACTGGTGGTGTTAGTGGACAGTATAGCGTAACTTGTAGTTCCTTGGTCATTTCTCTTTTGTATACATTATGTATTGTACATGTACGCACACCACACACACACACACACACACGCATGCACGCGCGCGCATACCAACCAACGCACACACATGCAGTACACTCAAGCGCGCGCGCACACACCTGGTCCTGGTCCTGATAAACACTGCCATTACGGTCACGTGTCCCCTCGCGGGGCTGACAACATGGAAAACGACGCGCGACGGCAGAAAGTCGGCAGTCTGCCGAGAGATCAGGAACCATGTTCAATCAGCACGACGAGAGAGCCATCTCCGGCAGCTATGGATTTGGAATCCACGAGTAGAGCGGCAGCATCGGCCACAGGCCCCACAGTGGGCCTTGCAGCATGAGAGAGCGGGCCGCACACGCTACGGCGGAGGAGTCGCCTGAGCAGCAATGGTAGACACCGCCGCCCGGCACGGAGCCCGAGACGATGTCGCGGGGAGCATCCGGGAGTTGGGGCACTTGTGGACCGCCAAACCTCCGGCACTGCGGAACCAGCGCTCGCAGGAAGAACATTGTCGGCTACCTCTCTGTTCTGATACAGGTTTGCGGCGCTCATCGAGGCATTTATGACGAGGCAAACCACTCCTGGAGAAGAGACGGCCACACTCGGCACAAGGTATCCGCAGGGGCTCACAAACGGGTTGGGGCGGGGCAGAACACTGCAAGCGGCCCGCCATTCCCGTCTATCCTGGGCCAAGTCATACCATTCGTCGATGCCCAACGCCGCCAGATCCTTCCGCGCAGCATCGCGCCACCTTTTCCTCGGGCCGCACATTGGACGGACAGGATGTAGGGTGCCAAACAGTAGTTGACGCGGGGCACGCTCCTCATGCATTCGCACAACATGCCCAAGCCACTCCATGCGGCGCGATGTCAGCAGGCTGGGGATGTCACACACACACACACCATTGGACCATTGGACGCCCATCGCCAGAGGCGATGATAGCGATGCTACAGCAGAAGCCATAGCAGCTTGTGCTGGGATTGCACCATTCAACAGCTTGCAAGGCTGAAGAATTGACCACCACTTTTCAGCCTGGTCTACACCATACAGCTATGAAGTGGCTTTTCTGGCCAGTGAATCCCTACTTTTTGGTCTTTTTCATTTTTTTTCACGCACACACATCACACCACATACTCCGGCATGCACTGGCTGTTGGTAACCACCCAGGAGAATGAAAGAAAAGTCAGGAGGAGTCTGAGAAAGAGAAGAAAGACGTGTGTGACCATAATCATCGGGAATCGAACCCGCAACCTATCGATTGGAAATCGCTGCACATACCACTGCACCATATGGGACACACACACACACACACACACACACACACACACACACACACACACACACACACACACACACACACACACCATGTACCACACACACGCGCACACACACACGCACAGTAGGATAAAAACTGGTAGTCATGTACTCATGTACTGATGTAGAAATTGTACGCATGAGATTATCGATGGAGATTGCAGTTGCACGCCGGTAGGAGATAATGCCCTCAGCGGATACTGCCGGCAGACAATTTTGCAGAATTTTCTACTTTTTCTGGTATGTTCAGGCGCGTGCGCCGGTGCCCTTCAAGGGGGGTTTCCGGGGGACCTCCTCCGGGAAATCTTTCAAAAAATGAAGCAAAATCCTGCATTTTGAGCGAAAAAAGGGGGGTTCCGGGCACCCAGGAACCCATACGGGGCACGCGCCTGATGTTTCATGCATGTTTGGTATGTGAAAAAAGAAATGGAGCAGAATTCAAGGAAGTGCCTGCCATAAGGTGTGTATGGTTGGGGCTAATTTCCCTGTTCTTCGAGCAGAATCTGCTAATGTTTCGAGCATTATCAAAGACTGTCACGTGATAGCATTAACTGCATGGTAAATGTTTTTTAAAGAACTTTGAACCTCCACTGTAGCCTTGTCATATTCTCAGTATACCCAACTCGCAACACATGCACAGTCCTTGGCTACACCACGAACAGTTGAAAATTGAAATACATGTATGCAGGTTATCAGAAGCGACTTGCTGGTCGCCTCGCCCTCAACAGAGGCTCAAGTGGGACAAGCCCTCAGTTTCAATCATAATGGTTTGGCTGCGAATCAATACCCAATTTTCAGTGTTCCATGCAGTCGACCTCCAGCTACGCGGGTCCAGAACTTCAGAAGGCGCCTGACTTGCCTGTCATGTCAACGCAGGATGGTGCTGGAGTAGGCATCGGCCATATTGAGAACTGAATTTCGTCTGTTTTACATGGAATTTCTTGGAGTTTTCCAATGTATTGCGCATGTACTGGAATATTATTGTTTTTCTTTTCATGGTACATGTACATGTATAGAGGTTATGCGATACACGTAGTACGTTTGCCACCCCAAATTCTTCTATATAAGGGGTTTCTGTACGCGCTTTGGGCATTTTGCCACCCCAACTGGCTCCTATATATGGCGGGTTTGACGTTATCGCATAACCTCTATAAGGGACCATCGCAAAAGTTCGCAGAAGCCCCTGAAACGAAGAGCATACGTTTGGGGGGGGGGGGGGGGAGGGAGTCGTGTCGAAAATCGCAAACCGGGCTTCAATTCAAAAAAGTATTGACGACATGTATAGGAGCTGATTATAGATTAGCATGCCATCACAGCCGGCGTAGATCGCTTGTCAGGACGCGTAGTCCATTCATGCAACTGCGCGTGTCGCGTAGCTGGCTGCCGGTACACTGTGTGTAGTCTAGTACCAAGAGTCCATAAAACGCGTGGTTTATGGACTCTTGCTAGTACTACAATGTAGTACTAGCAGGGGTTCATAGGGTTTATGAACCCCCAGGGCCGGCCCTGCTGTGTAGTATATTATAATAATTATTATGTGTGCAGCATCCAAGTGAAATAATGAAGCCCATAATTAGGGAGGTTCCGGAGTACGATTTTTCGTGCCAAAATCCGTGGAGGCTCTACGGATTTTTTATACGTCGTTTTCGAGCAGTGAAAAGTGGACCGTATGCGTGTTAAAACAAAATGGCGTCACGATTTATTGAAAGTGGTATAGTTGGTGGAACGAGTGTTCAAAACCATTTGAACTTCATACTGTTCGTCTTCTTTTTGACATGCTCTCTTTCCATCGTCCTTAGCTTTTGTTTGTTGAGAGCTGTTTTGGCTTTCTCCTATACCTCTGGGGGATGCCAAGTGATGGTTTTGAGAGGCTGGTGATGGCTGTGAGCGAGAGTTTGCCGATCGGCGTCGTCCTCGCTATAGCCATGAAAATACTAGTTACTGCGCACCTGGCAGATATCACAACACGTCCGAGCGTCCAGGAGCAAAGGAATCTTGGGTTTTCACTGGAATCTAGTTCCTCCAGGATCGTGTAGCCCACCGTCGGTGAATGGCGGTCCAGAAAGGTCGAACCTGGTCTTCTGCAGCATCTCGCAGTCCTGCGAGGCAAACTGAATACGCCTGTCATGTATTCTACAAATAAAAATCACGAAGTAGTGGACTTTACAGTGATGAGTCTATCCTGTATGCTGCAAAAGACGCAGGAAATGTGACTGGTGTCCGTACACTGGACGCCAATATCATCCCAGTCTTCTCCTGCAGGATCTGTTTGACATTGACATACCGGTATGCAGTGGATCGACATTGGCCTGGTTTGGCAGCTATCTGCCTGGTTGGATGTAGCAGGTTTGCATTGGCGCGTCGTCCAGTCCGACATTTTCTTGTAACTGTGGAGTACCGGCAGGGTTTGAGAGGTTGCTCGTGCTGTGAACACATCTCTACTGCCTGTCTCGTCCTGGAAGTGCCGTCTCGCCGCTTCCTTGCTCTACAGTCACGCCGTTATTTCGCTTTGTTTCGTGGTGCAGCTCAAAACCTGCCCAAACAACTGTGAGCTCGCAACATGGTATGGACAAATTGCACCACTTATGCTGGTTAACTAAAACCGGGATAGTCGAGTAAGCGAGTTCACTCCCTGGGCCATGGCAAGATCTGTTCAACGCGGGCTATTCCAACCTCCAAGTGCATAGTCACCGATCGATCCATGCGATGGTGGTTGACCTACCAAGAGCCAAGGTCTACGAGTACTACTATTGGATGCTGTCTACATGCAGTCAACAAAATCAAAGTACCTCAGTATGCCCCAGAACAGGGCATGTGCATCTATAGCATGACACAACAGGGGTTCTGGCGGCACCTGTCAAACAAGCAGTAGCGACTAGTGCCAGCTACCTATTGGAGGCTAGCCGCTACAGTCTGTCACTGGAGATAATTATTATGTTCACTGTTTAGACTGAGCACAATCAATGATGCCCAATCAATCTGCCCAAAGTGTGTTCTGTTCCACCTAATTATAACGTCCCATCGCATCAACCCTACTACACGCACATGTCGTCACTCTAGCACGACTTGTGTTATTATTGTTCATTTTGATTCGCACGATAACTAGAGCACAATAAACGTTAACTTGACCGAAGGTTAAAGGCGACTGCAGATAGAGGAACACATCGAGGTACAGGTACCGGCATCAATACAGTATCAGAGAGAAACAAACAAAAATGAGAGGTACGCGGAAAAAACTCTCGTAAGCCCAAGGGGAAGTGGTTGATGAGGGATGAATGCACTCTCCACGCTCGTCTACACTGTTCGTGGAAATGCACACATACATACAATAATATACAACATAGCAATAGCATGCACAGAACCGGACAATTTCATGTTCACACATGCAAGCACAGACCTGAACATTAGTACCAAAAGCCGATACAGACAATATCCCCGTACACACAGACGCACACACACACACACACACACACACACACACAATGTCCCATGTATGCGCCCGTGGCGAGAAAAGCACGCAAATCTAAAAATGCACTGGATGTGAACCCACAGATTTTCTCTTATAGCAACGATAGCGGATCTGATTCTGAATGAAACACACACACAATACAATCATTGAATGCCCACCTGCAGATGATGGCAGGTCCTGAAAGAACAGGCAGTGTTCCAGTGATGGGGAACAGAACTTCGAGTGGCGAGTGAGGTATACACACACACACGTGCGTGCGCGTGCGCGGGCACACACCAAAGTCATGAAGAAATAGAATCGACATCATAGTATTCATTGGTTGGGTAATGGAAAGGAAAATAAAACATTGCTGTAGGTTATTGTTGTAAGGACACTGGGAGCACAACAGAAAGGTAAGCAACTTGCTTTGAAGCAAAGAAAGTTAATAACGTTATTCCACGGATCTCAGAAGGAAGGAACGTTCCAGAATGCTGCACTGGCAACAGGCGGCCTGCATGTGCGCGGCCCCTGCAGTCGGTCCAGCTGCCAGCCTTGCAGTGCTGAAAAGAATGTGCAGTACAGCATGTCACATAGTATCGCAGCCTGGACAAATAGGCGCTGGGAAGTCCTAGTTATGTGCTCACCTACACCACGATGCACCAATCTTCTGAGCTACTTTGGCAACAACTTTGTCCACTTGAGACTCCCATGGGCTGAGCCAGTTGTTGAGGGCTGCATCAAGGTGGACGGCAATGACCGCTGATGGCAAGGCAATCCATGACACACAGTCACTAGGGCATCGTCAACATGGCGCTGAGGCTGGATCGATAAAATCAACCTTTAGGCTGCCGCGGGGTTGACAACGAGGCCGCTGTCTCGAAGCTAGTCAGTCAGCCTGGTCACCGCCATTGACGAACCAGTCGCCACCGCCAGCAGTGGCGGTAGGTTGTGACAAGTCACGGTGGTGCAATATTGTCAGCAAATTCAGTACTCAGGATAAGATGAGTGACAAAGGGAACGTTGTGTTTGATAATATTGAAGTGAACAGGGATGATCACAAACCCTGCGCGTACTCCACCGTGAGTTACAAGAAAATTCCGGACTGGACGACGAGCAAACACCAACCTGCTACATCCAACCAGGCAGATACTATTACGATAGCTGCCAAACCAGGTCAATGCCGACCTACTGCATAATGTCAATGTCAAACAGATCCTGCAGGAGAAGACTGGGGTGTTGGCGTCCAGTCACTGAGTGTACAGACACCAGTCACATTTCCTGCGTCTTTTGCAGCATACAGGATAGACTCATCACTGTAAAGTCCACTACTTCGTGATTTTTATTTGTAGAATACATGACAGGCGTATTCAGTGTGCCTCGCAGGACTGCGAGATGCTGCAGAAGACCAGGTTCGACCTTTCTGGACCGCCATTCACCGACGGTGGGCTACACGATCCTGGAGGACTAGATTCCAGTGAAAACCCAAGATTCCTTTGCTCCTGGACGCTCGGACGTGTTGTGATATCTGCCAGGTGCGCAGTAACTAGTATTTTCATCGCTATAGCGAGGACGACGCCGATCGGCAAACTCTCGCTCACAGCCATCACCAGCCTCTCAAAACCATCACTTGGCATCCCCCAGAGGTATAGGAGAAAGCCAAAACAGCTCTCAACAAACAAAAGCTAAGGACGATGGAAAGAGAGCATGTCAAAAAGAAGACGAACAGTATGAAGTTCAAATGGTTTTGAACACTCGTTCCACCAACTATACCACTTTCAATAAATCGTGACGCCATTTTGTTTTAACATGAATATCGCGGGTTCCGGGGTACGGAACTTATGTGTTTGCCGTCATTGCCTAGGTTACGATCGCAAACACGTCACATTCCCGCGCTATGCCTTTTTATTTTGAAAATTTGTACCGAAATCAAAACTTCCCGCGAAAAATCGATGTTTCTCGTACCAAATTAATACGCGAAAAATCTTTCTGCACCCGATCCGATGACGCAAAATCTCCATACGAAGCATGGTTCGTATGAAAGCCAGTCCACACGGATTCTCGTGCCGAAAAATCGTATGGAGCACGCCTGGAAAAAATCCGTAGCGCCCATACGGATTTTGGCACGGAAAATCGTACCCCGGAACCTCTCTATTATTGTGACTGTCGTTTCGTTTGAGGGGGGAGGGAGGGGGGTCAGGCCCGAAACTCACGGTCTTCGTTTCGGGGGCTCAGTTCTGCGAACTTTTGCGATGGTCCCTAAGTTCACGAAGAAGAGGTTGGTGCGACTTCGGCGATACTTGGGGAATTGTGTGTTGCTTCCTACATAGTCATTGAAGATTGCGCTATTCCTGCCGACTTGAATTCTCACTTGACTGACTCACGACTGCCATCCAGAGCACACGAGAAGTCCATCGAACCTTCCACTCGGCAAACCTGCAAGAAAGCACCACTCCCTGTTCAATACACAGTGTTTCGCGGAAATCACCCCTCATCAGTTGAGCTTGAGTAGGCTGAGGAGCACCACTTATAGTGCTCTCCAGGCACAAACATCACCAGGGTTACAAACTTACAGAGACGCTCCGTTTCCAGCGCGACAACACCTCGTGAACACCAGATAGCAGTGTGAGAGTGTCGCTCATGGAGGTACTCATGGAAGGGCTGAAGAAACGCTGAGGTCCAGGCCATTCCCAACGTTGTTGCCTCCAAACCATGACGTACTGTATTTCGCAAGCCCGCGACGGGGACAATGTGAAGAAGAGGTTGGTGCGACTTCGGCGATACTTCGGGAATGTGTGTTCAGAGTGCTCCTCTCTACATGGGAGCTTGCGCTATTCCTGCCGACTTGACTTTTAAAATATAATATAATATTCTCACTTGACTGACTCATGACTGCCATCCAGAGCACACGAGAAGTCCATCGAACCTTGCACTCTGTTTGGAAGTGAAATAAATGAATCTCCGGACTCTCTCTCCCTCTCTCTCTAGCTCTCTGAGTTTGTTCAAAAATGTAGCGTTGTACATTGGACGTTGGAGAGTGGACTTCTGGCGGCATATCAGTATTTGACCCGGGTCATGTCAACTGTCTTCATATAAACGCTCACCTCTTTGATCTTTTGTCTATCGTACAGACTTTCAACCCGGGCTGAACTCGACCCGGGTTGAAATTTCTCGTACTTGGCAGAGTGCAACTTCGTTGCACTCTGCCACTCCCGGCACTGACTGAGTACATAGTAGATCTACTGCTGGCCCCACATACTTACTACCGTACTGGCAAGAGTACATAACCCAGTGGTTATGTACTCTTGGTACTGGCAATAATTATTATGTTGCCGCAGTGAGGCCATGAAGCGTTACATTGGCGTTACATTGGCACATGTTTGCCGCACGCAGGGCGTTTACATGCAAAGTCGCACAGGAGCCGTTACGCAGGTTTCTATATTGCCGCAGTCCTTTTTTTTGCTATTGCCGCATCACTTTTTTGCTATTGCCGCATCATTTTTTTGCTATTGCCGCATCATTTTTTTGCTATTGCCGCATCATTTTTTGCAAACTGCATGCAATGAAAAGATCGCCGCACCCCGCCGGACGCGCGTTACGAACTCAACCGAGTCAACGAAAATTTGTCGCACTAGCCTGGTCGCGCGTTACGCTGCACCCCCCTGCGTTACGCGGCAACATACGAGTGCTTATATTTTTTCAACACCCCTCTACCCCGCGCTAATATTGGAGACCGCGCTTATATTGGAGACTGAGCTTATATTTTTTCAACCAATACATCCATACAGAGCAAGAAGAAATACATGCTACTATAGATATCATGCATGCAGCATTGATTTCCACCAATACCGTGCTAATAATAGTTTCGAAAGATGTTTCGAAAGGTGCTCACAGTGTGCTAGTATTAGGCGGTGTTTACATGAGGCGTTTCAACCCGGGTTGAGTTCGACCCGGGTCAGATTTCAACCCGCCATGTGCATAAAAATGCGTCATTTAATGACGCATTGCACTTGACCCGGGTTGAAATCAACCCGGGTCAAGAAAATCGTACAAACGTACTTCTGTGCGTATCTCGCGCCAGGTTTGAACGGCACTGCAGATGCAAATTTCGCGCGAACAGATTCACGTGACCATACAGGACGGGAAAATGTGCAGAACTCGACGGTCTCGGATTGTGGAGCTGTCGGATTTGTACTGAGTTCTGGGCCAGATTCTCGTGCTGCGCACCTCAAGCATCAGCTTGGACAGCACACGCCATGCAGGGAGGCCCTCAGTGTTGCCGGTGCAATGGCAATGGCTCCTGTGTTGGCTGTGTCTGTGTGAAGAGTGGACGTAAATGCCGGAATTGCTGCCCTGCTCAGAAAAACCGCTGCCGAAACAATCCTTCTCCAGCCGCGTCTCCGGCGTCGCCACCGCCCGCCTTTCGCAGCCCCGTACTCGTAGGAGTTCAAACGGCACGTCACGTTCCCAGATCACCTGGGCCTGTCCCCGCGACTGCCCACCAGACAGCAGATGCAGGAACGAGTCGTAGTACGAGTACCGTAGTTTCGAACTCCCAGCAACATGCATGGGACCTGCTTGATCGTTCGGAAGACCAAGCTACGAGCCGTACATCTACCGTAGTTTCGAACACCCAACAACATGCATGGGACCTGCTCGATCGTCATCTGCACGGGTCAGCAAATGAGGACAGCCAGACCGATTCAATCCCCGAGCGTCCATCACCAACGCCCCAGAGCACAGAGATCCAATCATGCAACACACAACACACCCAGTGTTCCCCAGCAGCTGCGCAGCCTACATGTCTCCTGAGCAATGCAGCTCGTGCCCAACGCTTACTCACTGAGGTGACTGAGGCCACACACAGCACACAGGCTGCTCACCCCACTGTAATGTCCAGTCAAACCCTGGATGCCGAGTTGCTAGCCACCCTGGATGAGAGCGATGTAGGGCACTCAAACAACACCAGTGGAGCCACTCCAGACACTAACACTAGGGCCCATGAACTCCCACAGTACACACCTGCAAACTGTGACCTGAAATTGGGGAACCTTTCCGTAGCGGACACCCAGCAAGTACTCTCCGCCGCATATGAAGAGGTAGTGCATTTCCGCCCAAACCTGTTTCTCGTGCCCTCCGGAGCCGTCGGGGCGCAGTTTGTGTTACTGTTAGCCCAACTTTTCAGGCGCTTCGGGCAAGAGGGTGCAGGTGAAGGCTATGCCATCAAGGGAGCCATGACAGCCACACAACTAATCTTGCAGAAGCCATACGGAGCCAACAGCCGGCAAGAACACCTGGACTGTCTCAACCGCCGATTGCCACTGTGGAATGCCGGAAACGTGGACGAGCTAATACGGGAAGCCCGAACAATTCAGGAGCAACTCGACGCCGGTAAATCCTCCACCCGTCCCACCCCAGCTAGTCAGGGAAATGACGCACGCAACTTCGCATCACTGATCACTGCAGGGAAGACCGGAGCAGCGGTTCGAATGCTCTCCCAAGAATCATCCACGGGCTCGCACTCCCTGAACGACATCATTGACGGTCAATCAGTCCGAGAGGTCCTCATCTCCAAGCACCCTCCGGGTGAGCCACTCCATGAGGCAGTGCTTATACCGGGAATACCTCCCGAACAACCACATGCCATCATGTTCTCAGCCATCACGAGAGAGGCCATCATGAAATCAGTCCTCAATACCAACGGTGCGGCCGGACCCTCAGGCATGGACGCCAATGGCTGGCGAAGAATCTGTTCGTCCTTCCATAGTGCCTCTGATGCTCTCTGCGATGCGCTCGCCCTGTGTGCCCGTCGCATAGCGACCACTGCCATCGACCCTTCCTCCCTTGAGGCCTATACCGCCTGCAGGCTGATCCCATTAGACAAGCAACCCGGAGTTCGGCCCATCGGAATTGGTGAGGTCGTCCGACGTGTTATCGGCAAGGCCATATTGATGGTAGTAGGCCCAGCAATTCAGCAAGCCACAGGGTGCCTCCAACTGTGTGCAGGTCAACAGAGCGGCATCGAAGCAGCCATCCACGCTATGCGATCCGCATTCGCACAAGACGACACTGAGGCCGTGCTCCTAGCCGATGCATCAAATGCGTTCAATCGTATCAACCGCAACGTATGCATTCGCAACATCCAGCATCTGTGCCCAGAATTCTCCACCACCATCGTCAATACGTACCGGTCCCCATCCCGGCTGTTCGTCGGTGGCGAGACCATTCTCTCCTGTGAAGGAACTACACAAGGCGATCCGCTCGCAATGGCAATGTATGCGTTGGGCACCGTGCCTCTCATCCGTCGTGCTGCCTCTAGCAAAGCCGTACAAGCGTGGTTCGCAGATGATTCCACAGCAGCAAGCACTCTCACCAGGCTTCATAAGTGGTGGTCCATCCTGGAAGAAGAAGGTCCATCCTATGGATACTACATCAACGCCAAAAAGTCGATACTTTTGGTGAAGCCCGAGTGCTTAGATCGAGCCAGGGAAATCTTCCAGGACTCCAGCATAGACATCCGGTCGGATGGGTGTCGCCACCTAGGGGCCGTCCTCGGATCACGAACATTCTGTTCGGCATATGTGTCAGGCAAGGTGGATGAGTGGTGTCGCGAAGTGGATGTTCTGGCTGAGTTCGCCCGCACCCAACCACAAGCGGCATTTGCTGCCTTCGGCCAGGGAGTTCGCCATCAGTGGTCCTTTGTCGCCCGGACAGTGCCAAATACGGCCGACCTGCTCGCACCTTTGGAGGAAAGAATCCGTACCAAATTCATCCCTGCCATCATCAACCGCGTCCCGCCAGGAGACATCGAGCGTGCCATGCTGGCCCTACCGTGCAGGGACGGAGGGCTTGGGATCGTCAACCCATCCTCCCTTGCCTCCCAGTTCCAGGACTCTATGCATATTACCAAGTCTCTCGTGCAGAAGATCCTCCAGCAAGATCAGTCAGCAGAAGGCGTCCCAGCTGCCACCATCACAGCGAAGGCAGAGATTGTTTCCCAGTCCCGGCGCCTGGCGAAGGAAGCGGTTGCCTCGGTCATTGCCACCTCCACCAGCACCACAGAGCGCACCCTGAATCTTGCTGCTGAAAAGGGCGCCTCCAGCTGGTTGACCTGTCGGCCCCTTCGTCAGTATGGTTTCAACCTACACAAGCAGGCGTTCTGGGACGCTCTCTGCCTACGGTATGGTTGGACCCCTCCAGGCCTGCCAACAGAATGTGTGTGCGGCAAAGCGTTTTCACCGGAACACGCGCTGTCTTGCCCAACTGGTGGCTACCCCGCCATGCGGCATAATGACCTTCGGGATCTCACCGCATCTCTCCTACGTGAAGTGGCCCATGATGTCCAGGTCGAGCCACATCTCCAGCCGCTAACCGGTGAGACCTTCCGTCACCGCTCCGCCATCTCCGAGGATGGTGCCCGCCTGGATGTGGCCGCATCGGGTGTCTGGGGTGGACGTTTCGAACGGGCACTACTGGACATCCGGGTATTCAACCCGCACGCCCGCTCCAACCGCCAACAGTCCATCACAGCCACCTACCGGAAGCATGAGGCCGAGAAAAGGCGCGCGTACGAAGAACGCGTCCGGGAAGTTGAACACGCGTCTTTTTCTCCCATTGTGTTCAGTGCTTCCGGCGGCTACGGCAAGTCCGCCTCCGCTTTTTTCAAGCGTGTCGCCTCTATGCTCGCCGACAAGAGAAAGGAGCCCTTCTCCTCACTTCTTGCCTTTATTAGGTCAAGGGTTTCCTTTTCTCTTGTTCGTGCCTCCAATGCCAGCCTCCGTGGTCACCGCAGGCCACGGTCTCAAGATGCCCGCCAGAGAGTCATTGACTCTGATGCTTCTGTGGTCCTTGCTGCTGCAGAGTGCTTTCGGTAACTATCCGTGGTGTGTTTGGCTACTGTTCTGCTTCAGTACCCCCCCCCCCACTTTTTCATGATTTTGCATGTTATCGTTTTCTCGGATTCCGGTTTTCCACTTGTTATGTTCGAATCCATAGTCTGTTTAGTCTGTACACGATTTGTACGCAACTTCTCATTGTTTTTTTTTTTTTGGTTTTTTTTTTTTTTGGTTTTTTTTTTTTACCAGGCGTGGGCCATCCCCTGATCATAGGTGCCAAAGACTACCATACAGGACTGTAGAAGTGGACTTTTGGCGGCATATCAGTATTTGACCCGGGTCAACTGTCTTCATGTAAACGCTCACCTCTTTTGTCTATCGTACAGACTTTCAACCCGGGCTGAACTCGACCCGGGTTGAAATTTCTCATGTACACAGTCTATTGATTTTTTATGTCTAAGGCTGTGTTTACATGAAGCGTTTCAACCCGGGTTGA
>NC_088654.1:17577572-17603273 GCF_964019385.1 Sycon ciliatum | reverse complement strand
GTTCGACCCGGGTCAGATTTCAACCCGCCATGTGCATAAAATGAATGGCGCGTTTACATGACGCATTGCGCTTGACCCGGGTTGAAATTTCGCCCCGGGTTGATTTCAACCCTCCCCCCAAGGGGAGGGTTGAAACCAACCCGGGTCAAGAAAATCGTACAAACGTACTTCTGTGCGTATCTCGCGCCAGGTTTGAACGGCACTCCAGATGCAAATTTCGCGCGAACGGATTCACGTGACCATACAGGACTGTAGAAGTGGACTTTTGGCGGCATATCAGTATTTGACCCGGGTCAACTGTCTTCATGTAAACGCTCACCTCTTTTGTCTATCGTACAGACTTTCAACCCGGGCTGAACTCGACCCGGGTTGAAATTTCTCATGTAAACACAGCCTAAGACTAAGGCTGTGTTTACATGAGGCGTTTCAACCCGGGTTGAGTTCGACCCGGGTCAGATTTCAACCCCCCATGTGCACAAAGTGAATGGCGCGTTTACATGACGCATTGCGCTTGACCCGGGTTGAAATTTCGCCCCGGGTTGATTTCAACCCTCCCCCCAAGGGGAGGGTTGAAACCAACCCGGGTCAAGAAAATCGTACAAACGTACTTCTGTGCGTATCTCGCGCCAGGTTTGAACAGCACTGCACATGCAAATTTCGCGCGAACGGATTCACGTGACCATAGAGGACTGTAGAAGTGGACTTTTGGCGGCATATCAGTATTTGACCCGGGTCAACTGTCTTCATGTAAACGCTCACCTCTTTTGTCTATCGTACAGACTTTCAACCCGGGCTGAACTCGACCCGGGTTGAAATTTCTCATGTAAACACAGCCTAAGAGACTGTGCTAGTAATGGAGACCTGTGCTTATATTTAATTAGCAAGAGTACATAACCCCCCAGAGTGTGCAACGCCGATCCAGCTCTGTGTAGGGTCTTGGTCGAGCGGAATCGGATCTTCTGATGTCATGCGTACACTTCACACCCGCGCAAGGCCGGTCTCGAGGCAGGGCACCATTGTTTTTGATCCAAGAGTACCCGCGACTCCCCGGGTTCCCCTCAGATGTGTACGGTATTATGACGCAAAGATCCGATTCCGCTCGACCAAGACCCTATGCAGAGCTGGATCAGGCGTTGCACACTCTGGGGGGGTTATACCTGTATATACAGAAGCCTTGCTTGGTATTAAAGGGGAAGTGCATCGATTTTTCGAGTAGGGTCCAGAAGAAAGAGAGAGGTTTTGCATTCCGAATTTCGGAATTATTTTCGGAATGTGGCGGCAGCAGTCGAAAAAGTAGTCGAACTTTCGGAAGTGTGGTGGCGAAAGTGCATGGTTTTCCGAAAATGGATTTTCGGCTCTTTCATGTTTGGGAGTACATATTTGAATACAAAAAAGTGTATTTTTCATGTTTGTATTTTTGCTTTCTGCTGCTCTCGATTATTTGAAAAAATTTCCACGTATGTAGTCAGTTTGATTTTTGCTGGTTTTGCTGCTCTCGCTGATCTCGCCATGTTGACTAATCTTCTCACACTCCATCACACTCTATCTTCCTTTGCCATGGAGCCTACTGACAGTACAAGACAGTAGTTCGCCAACCTCGTCTTCAGCTGTTGGATCACTTGGTCCACCATCAGTACGTCCTCATCTTCGAACCGCACCCAAAAACAGTTTGGCCTGCGCACATGGATTTGATCCTCCTCAGGGAGTCGTAAAATACCAGGACTGGTATTTTACGACTCCCTGATCCTGCTCGCGAAAGGCTAAAGGGACAAGCCCAACTATTTTTGCGGATTTTCTGTCATAAAAAATAAACGTCACAGGCTGCTCTTCGTAGGTGTCCGCGTCCCAGCGGTCCGGGCAA
The DNA here is from genome assembly GCF_964019385.1 of Sycon ciliatum. Lineage (NCBI taxonomy): Eukaryota > Metazoa > Porifera > Calcarea > Leucosolenida > Sycettidae > Sycon > Sycon ciliatum. The sequence continues at coordinate 17,601,412 of NC_088654.1, read as the reverse complement.
GCGACCGCACCTCAGTGGGACACTTGGCCGTGGCTTTTGTACTGCAATCTGTGGGAGAGCCTTTCCAGGGGTAGTACACACCTGGCCTGGGTACCAGGTATGGACGAATCCCTGGTACATGGTGTTGATCCTTTTTTGTTCCTTTCCTTTTTATTTGTTTTTGCTGAGAAAGAAACGTTGCTGTTTCTGTTCCCGCCAGCGCCTTTGCTCTAGTAAAACATTGCTGGCTGATAAATGGTCATTGCTCGTGATGCCAAAGGTGAAGGGAATCTGGGTTTCTTGCCATTTGCAACTCCCTGTCTCTGAAAATGTAGCTTGTAGCTCCGAGTATGTTAGTTTTTCGACGTGCCAGACCTATTGGTATGAGCTGCAGAGATGAGGAGCAACGAAGGCGTTGGATTAATGCGTTGGATTGATGCCAATAATGGTGTTTATGGCCGGACAACGCCAGCGGTTTTCACTTGTCAGGAGGACAGTCAAGTTGGAGCAGGCAGATGACGGATTATTAATTTTGGCGCATTTTTTTGCAGAGTGGGTGGCTTGCCGAAGAGAATCATCTCAGTACCTCATGGTTACTAGTATCTGACAAATGCCTCTTATTGCTAGTCTGCATTAGAGCATAGCAGAATTGGTCATGTCACAAGTACTAGTAGTGTCAAGACTTGATGTGCTACGATTGTACTCAGATCATGTGGCAACTTCACAGTAATTCGTCCTGCCACTTTACGCTCTCCCGGAATTCCCTGCAGAAGTCACGTGCCTGTGCAGGGGACAACGTGTTTGCATTGCTTACTGATGCAAGCGGATGGAGTGCAGAGCAGATAAGAAGACATAATCTGGCTATTCATATAGCTTCGGCTGCTATTAATTGGCTGGACTCATGGAAACGTGGGCAAGAATCTAAACCAGTCCACGGAAACGATGTGACGCCACACAGGAAGCTAAATGGCGATGCCTTGTGAAAGGATTCTCAATGCACACCTGGTCTACGCCACACGGAATACATCGGATGATAATGACCAAGACAGCTGCCTATGTCTTTCTCTTTCCTCTCTCTCTCTCTCTCTCTCTCTCTCTCTCTCTCTCTCTCTCTCTCTCTCTCTCTCTCTCTCTCTCTCTCTCTCTCTCTCTCTCTATCTTCATCTATATCTATCTATCTATCCAATCTGGGGACAGAACTGTTTCGTCCTTTGTGGACTCATTAGCACAGCACAGAGAAATGAGGCCGAACCTGATTGCAATGAAAAATAAATTCCAAAGCCATATTTAAACCAGGGCCGAATATACTGTGCCAAAAATATCTCTCTATCTATCTCTATCTCTTTATCTCCTTGAGGGCACACTGGGTCCCCTGTTTTCGCAATTCTCCACCTATCAACTCCCTTCTGTGTTTGTGTGTGTGTGTGCGTGCACGGGTGCAGGGTATATGCGCACATATCTTTCCTTCTCTTCCTGTCTTTACCTGGTTTGTGAATCGGCTTTTTAATCATATTTTTTTCGGCTCACTGTTTTATGAGTTCACCTCATTATTGCACACAGGCAAGCAGTCAGGCAGCATTACAACAAATCAGCTTTGCTTCACTCCTGTACAGTAGTGTCTACTACACTCTGCTTTCGCCGCATTCGACAACTCTCAGCACTCTAGATCTGTGTGCATTATGCTGCTACCTACTTGTATTATACTACTTCAGTATTAGAAATCCAACGAACGAAATCTCTCGTATCTGTGTGTCTCCACATGTTTCTCTGTCTGTCTGTCTCTCTATTCTATTAATATATCTATCTGTCTGCCTCTCTCTCTCTCTCTGTGTCTATGTGTCTCTGTCTGTGTCTTGGTTTTTCTGTATGCCTGTCTTTGTCATTCTCTAGCTGTCTGCCTATCTCGTTCTGTCCGTGTGCCTGTCCCTATCTGTCTGTCTGTCCATCTGTCTGTCTGTCTGTCTTCCTTTCTGTTTCTCTGTCTCCATCTGTCTGTCTCTGTTTTTCTGTCTGCTTCTCTTCTTCAGTCTTTCTCTGTGTGTCTCTCTTTGTCCCTCACTCGGTCACTGTTCTCTGTCTCTTTCTTTCTCAGTTTTCTCTCTCTGTTTCTGTGTGTGTGTGTGCGTGTGCGCGTGTCTCTCTCTCTCTTCTCTTCTTCTCTCTCCCCCCCCCCCCCTCTCTCTCTCTCTCTGTGTTTCTCTGAATCTTCGTCACGGCCTTTCTGTCTGCCTGTCTGTGTTTGTCTGTGTAACTCTCCAGCTGTCTCCCTGTTTATGCGCAGCATCCCTCCGTTTCTGTCTTTCTGTGTCTGTCTGTCTGTCTCTATCTCTCTACCAGCCGCTGTTCTACACATAATGAAATTGTGTGGCACCGCGCACGTGGCTATGCGTGGGACATTCACACGCACACACACACACACACATCCGTACGCTCGATCATACAAGTACATGTAGTAGTGAAGAATTCACCTCAGACACATTATTAAAACGTATCTCTCTTTCTCTCTCTCTCTCTCTCTCTCTCTCTCTCTATGCCTGCCACTGTGCTGCATATACAGTTAGTGAAATTGAATGGCACAGAACACGTACATGACTGTATATTTACGCACACATGGGGCATTCACGGATGCACCCACACACACCATGTATACGCCCGTCGCAAGAGAAGCACCAAATCTGCAAATGCACACCCACACACACACACTTGTACGCTCGATCATACAAGTACACACACACACACACTCATACGCTCGATCATACAAGTACAATGTAGATTATGTAGTAGTGAAGAATTCACATCAGAGACATTAAAACGTCTCTCTCCCTCTCGCTCTCTCTCTCTATGCCTGCCACTGTGCTGCATAATATTATACAGATAGCGAAATTGGTGTGGCATATAACATATACATGACTGTATATTTACCCACGGGCCAAGCGTGGGACATTCACGGATGCACACACACACACACACACCACACCACACACATGGCCTGCAGCAAATAACATTTCATAGCTACAAGACCTTCAAAGAAAGTCATGGTGTCAAGAAGATAGACACGTACAAGGATAATTGTAAAGTATAAATTATATTATACATGTACATGTAGCAGGGATATTCTCAGAGAGTCAAACTACCGGATGAAATGGCAAACGAAAGTCTCAACTTCAGAGAGTAGAGTAGAGAGTAGAGTGGGTGGGTGTGCAGACCAGCGAAGGTCATAACAAATTGATAATAACGTGTAACCAATGCCGGCAATGGATAATGTGTGAGCGACCAAAGAGGCGTACATAGCATTACCTGTACCACCATAAACACACCTTGACCTTGCCCATTGCGTAGCAATGATACCGCATTGTTATTTCTCCAGTCCACGACAGAATGACTGATGGCGTTTCAGGTCGCCGCTTCGACGGAACATGCGGCCGCAGGCGCAACCGTAGCCAGCAGCAGAGGGTGCCTTGTGTGGTCGATGGGCAATGGCACGCCACTCCGGATGGTTCTGGGCTGCATCGTACCATCCACATGTTGGTACCGGTGGCTCAACCGGCTCAAAGTCATGCATAACAACGTCCCTCCACCTCTTGCGTGGATCACGCGCGGGGCGCGGGGCAGGCAGTTCACCGAAGAGAACACACTTCGGCAACCGGTGATCTTCCCTCCGTGCCACGTGTCCAAGCCAGCGCAAACGTCATTCCCGTATGATGTGACCAATGTCCTCAGGCACTCCAAGGGCCTTTGCAAGGGCTGAGGACGTTGCGTGGGTCTCCCATTGCTGCCGTCGCGACACTCCAACGATAGATCTGACACATTGATGGTGGAAAAGGTTGAGGTGTCGTAGGTCCGGAGCCTTCGTTGTCCAGGTTGAGGCGCCGTACAGGAGGGTAGAGAGCACCACGGCAACATACACGCGACGACGACACTGCAAACTCAGTGACCGGTTCTCGGATACGGCTTGCTTCAATTGCAAGGAACTAAATACGGCAAGCAAATCGAGGGACATTAGGTGCAAACCTCGTTGTTCTAGTTGTCTAGACTGCACGGGGTCTTGAAAATACTGAGCCTCCACGTTGTATCTGTGTGGCATGTGGCATCCGTTGATCTCGTTTGAGTAGTAGTAGGCATGCACTGCATTATGTTTTGATGAAAGGTTCGATAGCTGATGAATGGGTTTATCATTTGGCTTCCTGTGTGGGTATTGCTTCTGTGGATTGGTTTGGAGCAATGTTCAGATAGTCCAGGCATCAGGCAAATTTATAATGGCGGTCCAAGCTAGTTGAATATCCGGATCACTTTTTCTCATCTGGTCTACACTCCATCCGCTTGCATCCGTAAGCAATGCAAACGCATTGTCCCTTGCACAGGCACGTGACTCCTGCAGGCAATTTTGGGAGAGCGTAAAGTGGCAGGACGGATATTCCCGTGAAGTTACAACATGATCTGAGTATAATCGTAGGCCATCAAGTCTTGACACTACTTGTGACATGATCAATTCTGCTATGCTCAATAATGCAGACTAGCAATAAGAGGCATTTGTCAGATACTAGTAACCATGAGGTACTGAGACGATTCTCTTTAGCAAACCACCCACTCCGCTATAAATGCTCAAATAATCTGTCATCTGCCTGCTCCAACTTGACAAGTGAAAATCGCTGGCGTTGTCTGGGCCATAAAACCATTATTGGCATTAGTCCAACGCCTCCCTTGCTCCTCATCTCTGCATCTCGTAACGATAGGTCTGGCACATCGAAATCTAAAACTAAAATACTTGGAGCTCTTATTTGTTCAAGCTATATTTTCAGAGCCAGGAAGTTGCAAATGGCAAGAAACCCAGCTTCTCTTCACCATTGGTATCACGAGCTATGATCATTATCAGTGAGCAACGTTACTAGAGGAAAGTCGCTGGAGTGAACAGAAAGCTTTCCAAGCAGCAACGTTTCTTTCTCAGCAAGAACAAATAAAAATGAAAGAAGCAACACCAAGGATTTGTCTATCCCGGTATAGGTACCCGGGTGTGTGTAGCCTCTGGCATGGCAAGGTTCTGCCACAGATTTCCAGTACAACGGCCACGGACAAGTGTCCCACTGAGATGCGGTCGCTCGCCCGGACCGCTCCGACGCGGACACCTGCGAAGAGCAGCCTGTGACGTTTATTTTTTTATGACAGAAAACTGCAAAAATAGTTGGGCTTGTCCCTTTAGTCCTACCCATCCTGCTCAACCCCTTCGACGCTCTCCATTTTGTTTTGCATGGCAACCAACCCTTGGAAACGAAGTCGAATCAGATTTTCGGAATGCAAAACACTGAAAATACCGTTTTTCGGAACGCGCTTTTTTCGGAAAAGCACAGTCGAAAATAATTCCGAAATTCGGAATGCAAAACCTCTCTATTTTGATATCGGTTCGAATGGCATATCTCTCGCTTCCATACGATAAGCCAAACTTGCCAAATCGCCAATTGTATGCTCACGTTGCCATAGGGACCAGAGCAGTGATGACGTATGAAAGGCTTAGCTCCTCCACAGAGAAGGTCGATCACTGCAGAAATTGGTCATTTTTCAATTGTCTTATTGTATTTACGATGTGAAAGAAGTGCTGTGTTCAATGCTGTTAGTGTCGTGAACTATTTATCGCCCTTCTCATGCATTTCCCTAGGCTGACTGCGCCTAGGAAATGGTTTCCTCCAGGACAAGATGCTCGGAATTCGCCATCTCTCCTGAGACATTTTCTGCAAACTTTCAAACCTACGACTTTATTTCATTCGTCAATCTCCACCACCCGTCGTCTCACCTGGCTTCAGAAGATGTTACGAGAGATAGCAGAGTCGCCAGGAAGCATCACATTCATCTTCAGGAAGTGGAAAGAGCAAACGGCATGGTCCTTGGTTGGGGGAAATGCTGAACGTCTGATTTGTCCCAACCAAGATTTCAGCATTTTGTTCGTCACTATTTTCGCTTGTCTGCTGGTGTCTCCGCACTCCAGCTTTCTCCTGTCGGTGTCACGTCCCAGTACACAACCGAGAGGACTACTAACAAACAGTTCACTGCACTAACAGCATTGAACACAGCCCTTCTTTCACTTCGTGAATACAATAAACCAATTGAAAATGACCAAATTCTGCAGTGATCGACCTTCTCTGTGGTGGAGCTAAGCCTTTCGTACGTCATCACTGCGCTGGTCGCTATGGCAACGTGAGCATACAATTGGCGATTTGGCAAGTTTGGCTTATCGTATGGAAGCGAGAGATATGCCATTCGAACCGACATCAAATTGTCTTTCTTCTGGACCCTACTCGAAAAATCGATGCACTTCCCCTTTAACATGTTTTTCGATTTTGACAGCATGTTACAAGGCGAGGACGCGTAGTGCTCCTGACTACAACCATAAACCGGTTGGCAGAGTCCCGGTCTTGCGACCATTTGAACCGTATTGGGAAAACCCAGGTTCGGACCCTCGTTACTCTACGGGTTGGTAGGATTTTTATAATTTTCGTTTTTTGTGTTGTAGAAGTCGTCGTGTTGCCGCCGTTGTATTGTTCACGTTGCTGCCGCTGCAGGGATCACGTCTGGAAGGATTTGTGATGTTATTTTCTTGTCTTCCTCTGTAATTAAATTATTTGTAATTTATATTTCTTTTTTCTTTTGTTCTTTTGTTCTTTTGTTCTTTTTCTTTTTTCTTGTCTTTTTCCAACTTCTGCCCATGGCGTCCTTCTCTCAGCTCGTCAGCTGTAACAGTCATAGTCATCACCATGACGACTGTTGTGAGAAGGTGCTCGCTGCCGACGAGGTTGGTGATGTCCCGACGAGGCCATGGGTACTACTACTAGTACTAGTACTCTAGTACTAGTAGGCTCTGGGGGGTTATGACATGTACATGACTTGTACTCTTGATATTAGTTATAATAGAGAATATACGGTATTGCCAGTACGGTAGTACCGTACGTAACTCGTTGTACATGAATGACAATGTGGCCTGTGGAGTGTGGGTACAGTTGCAAGACTGTCAGCACTGCACTGGCTGACAGACTGTGCAGTCACTGAGCCAGGTCACCCCGCTCAGCTATGCAGCATCGCCACTGGTCCGCCAGCACACAGCTAGCCATCAACAATATCAATGATCAAGGTCATGATACGATCGGCTCTACAACTACATCGCCATCGCCATCGGCTCTACATGTACTGTACTGATATGATGCAGTACTACATGTACCATGTCTGTATTGTAGACCAGTACTACGTACTAGTGTGTGTAGTTCCCCCCACTTTCCTGACTCAAAACTGACCGAATGTAGCTAGAAGCAGTAGAAGTGGAACAGGGTTTAGTTTGTCACCGCGGCCGTTTGCAAGAAAGTGTTGCCTTACTGACACAAGCACTGGTCCGGCAGGTAGTCTGGGGTATTCTGCCCGCGCAGGATCTTCGCCACGGAAGGAGGAAATACCAGCGACACGCTGAGTTCGACGACAGCTAGTAAGGTGGCAAGTGTGTGTGCGTAGGTGCTCGAGTCAGCTCGAGCGTTTTCTCCGGAGTAAATATTTTCTTGGCCGGCATGCTGCAGTAAGTTGCGCTCAGGGCCATTGCATTGCGCAGCACAGTGTGTGGCGGACGCGAGTTGCCGCCCTGCTCCCTACGGAAGTTAGCGTCGGAGTGGAAGGAGGAGAGTACCTTGGCTAGGTATCGCTTTCCCCTTAGCTTGCAAGCACAGTAGCATTTGTTGGCGGCCGTACATATCCACGGCATCAGCCCCGTCGGTCACTAGGCAGTAGGCTAGTGGCCTGGCTCTTTTTCGGAAGGAATTGCTGTTGCGGACACTGGAGCAAGCATGTTGCACGCTGGGCTTTCGCACTCCCTGTGCGTGGCAACGGTCGTGTTGATGCTAATGTTGACAACAGTGGGCACAGGTGGCCAAAACATGGCCTCCCTGACTGGCCTGAGCGGACGCACAGTGGTTCACAATACGCGGGTCTACGCCGCTACAAGCAGGGGACTAGAGATCTTCAACACGTCTCTGGGTAGAGTAGCGACTGTTCTTATGGGCGAGCAGGTCTTAGCCATCAGCGCAGTCGATGACCAGCAGTTTTTCGTGTGCTATCGCGGAAGCCAGTCGCGCTGCGAGGTACGACAGCTCTCCAATCCTACTGTAGCCACAGCGAGCATTAACATGAGCGGTATATTCGTGCCGTCACTCGACTATGCCACCCTGAGCCGGTCAAGCGTGCTTCCGCGCATCGCGGACAACACCTTCTATGCGGGATTTCCCACCGCGGCAGTCAATGGAAACCAGGCGCGCACGGCCATCCGCTTCACGAGATCCGCGGCGACGCTTAACATCATCGCTAGCTTAATCATCGATCCAGACGCTAGCGTGCCGCGATTCGGCGACTTTGTTAACAGCTTCACCGTAAATGGCGGCGCGTATTTTGTTTACAACCTTCCGAATGTGCAGGTCGGTTCGCGACGGGTTGACGTCGGGTTCATCGGTCACGTCTGCCTCACCGACGTTGGGTCTTCCGTTCCCTCGGAGTACCCGAAAATGTACGGCGGCTGGGCTCAGGTGTCTCTTCCGTCCTGGGATTCGTCGTCCAACCTTGGGCGTAAGTACTGGCAACCGACTAGCCGAGTACGCACCACACACGCGTAGAATGTACGGCGCTGCTCAATGAAATCCAGTCTAGTCTCTCCAGTTTGCGCCTCGCACCATTTCGCAGCCCAGCGTTCGCAGGTCTAGGGCCGCGCAACGCCCGGCAGGTGCTGGATTTCGTTGAGCAGCTCTGTACATTTGTGATTTGGTTTGGCCTGCACCACTGATAGTGACACAGGGCGTGTTCAAAAGCATGCCGCCTCCCCCTTACCGCGTATGAGTTCAGCGTGATATTTGTCGCCTATTCATAAACTGGTTTAAAAATTCATAATGTAACAAACTCTCCTCCGCCGTGCGCTCTCAGAGCCGACCACTGCTACCCTGGGTAGCCGTTACTCGCACACCAATAATTTCAAACAACGAAGGGGTCACGGGTAAAATATTTCCCTTCTGATAGCTGCTTCGCCTATCAAAGGCTATAGTCAGAGAATGGTGTCACTCACAGTTGTATAGGGCTTGAAAGTGATGACGTCAAAACGGCCAGGGAGTAGTAAGTTGACATCAGATTTCTATTTTTGGATCCACTAAGGTGTGACTTTGCTATTGCCTAAGTATGTGGGTGCATAGCAACCCACTCATGTCGCATGCAGGTGTGACTTTTATTTCGCCACCAGTTGTAACCCCGCCCTCAGTAGCCAAATCAGTCAGTTTCACTGGCTACATCACCATGCTGTGGGTAAGACCGCTTGAAATGTGCTTGGATCCATACAAAAACCGGATCCAAGTGGATCCAGTTTTTGAATTTTTGAAATTCTTGCTATGCTGTGACGTAGCACTTTCAAGCCCTATTGCCGAATGGTGTCGCTCACAGTTGTATTGCCGTTCATATTGTGGTTACTGTACACGCAGAAATATTCGTCTTTTTCGTCCAAGGAGCTGTGGGTCTAAATTAAATGCCAGACTAATGTCGATTTGTCCAGCTTTTCAATACACTCTTATGATCCATGGACGAAATTTTCAACCGGACGAACTCCCTTTCTTTGGAGTTGGACGAAATTATTGACCGACGAAATTTTCTGCCTGTACAGTATTGTATAGCTTGTTATTTTAGGTGCAGTAAAATTTCGGTATCAGGCATTCAGGTGTAATGTAGAATTAGGTGACCAGCGTTCCCTGCACATACCGTGCATACTCCAGTGCCTATTTTTGTGTAATCTAAATTTAGGTGCCAGGTTTCTCCACCGAAATTACCGCCATTTAAATTGCACCGAAAAGTAACGTGTTATGCAGTGCAATGTGATCGCATGAGCTGATTGTTTATTAACTGGTGGTGTTAGTGGACAGTATAGCGCAACTTGTAGTTCCTTGGTCTTTCTCTTTTGTATAGGTTATACAGTAATTCGTAATGATTAGACAGGTAGAAGACTACAGGTGCGTTCGCACATTCGCCTTACCACCGCCTACGCAATTACATGTATGTTGGGAAACTTGACCAGCGTAGAGAATATTGAGCAAGTCGAGAGGAGAAAATGATTTTTTTAAAGTCCTAACCAACAGTGCAAGCTGAATCCTCGTATCAGGGAACGGTGCTATTTCATTTGGAACACGCGCGCGGAGAACTTGGTAATTGACGAAGAAATAACTTTACCAAAAACAAACAGCGTGGAGACGATGAGAGAGCTTGAAAGCTCAGAGCTCTTGCTACGCTTTTGTTTTTGTCTAGGTCATCATGCGCGTTATTCGAACTGATAGGAACGTCTTTGCAATACGATAACCGGGTCCAGATTTTTTACTGCAAAGACGTTCCTATCAGTTCGAATCACACGCATGATGACCTAGATAAAAGCTAAGCATAGCAAGGGCTCTGAGCTTTCAAGCTCTCTCGTTCCTATTTTAAAGCTATAGAAAAGAAACATTTGAAAATGAACTCGGATGGAGAGCCGAGGATTAAAATTCAGCAGAAACTGAGGACCAAAGGTTTATAAGTTACCCGTAGTTGTCCGAACACTGGCAATTATAAGCTTGATATTGATGAGTTGTAACGTGCGTAAGTTAGCACAATAATGACTACTATTGTACTGACATTCAACGACCTGGTGGTTAGCTCCATTACGCCTTGAACGTGCTACCAACAGCCTTCCAGCTCGGAAGGTTCTAAGTTGTGAAATAGCTTGAGAAAGGGGAAGGTGAGCGCACTCAGGACGAAAACAAGCTAAACACAATATCTACGATAAACTTGAGCCTCCCAAAATGGGTGGTTGTTTCGCGTTCTTGAAGTGAGCCGTGGCCGTCCTGTGTCGTAGTCCTTCGTCTATATTCATCTTCTAGTCACAGCTAGCATTCTTAGTTCGCTTTGATGTTCAGCTTGTTTTCGTCTTGAGTGCGAATCATTTGGACTGGCTTGTTAGTTAATATCAATGTGAGAAATAGCTGTCTTCTGCACCTCTCCAGATTGTTGACCTTGCTTGTGTGTGTACGTGTGTGTGCGTGCATGTGTGCGTGTGTTTGTATTTGTGTGCTTGCGCAATCGCACGGTTTGCTGGGTGTACGTGTGCGCACGCGCGCGTGTGTTTTTTGTGTTGATGTACACGTGTGTGTACGTATGTGTCTCCACTGGCTATCTAGTTGTGGGCAATACTATAGTAGACGCTCACCTTGACAGTGCGTCGATTTACATAGCGTTTCGATCAACTCCTCAGGTCAGTGATGTCATCTCAGCAGATGATCTTTGCGTTTGTGGAGATATGTGGCAGTGTGTTCGGTTCGACTCATTCAACTCTTCGTCTCCACGTTGACTTTCCCGTGTACACGCTCAGTGAAGCCTGTCTAATGCGGCCATTCGCACGACGTGCAAACATTCGCACGCATGTAACCAAGATAACACTAGCAAACCGTTATCCAGTTCACAGGGTGCTGGGCAAACTTTGCAACCGTCAATGTATCCATAGTGACCTCCTGAAAATGCCGGGAAATCTAAAATTTTGGATTTTTGTTTGTGCACGCACGGCATTTGCAGTACGTACTTTCAACCGACACTTTTGTTGGCGTGCAAAGTAGAATCGTGGCCACAAGGGCCCCGGCCGAGTTCAAAAATCAGTTGCACGCTTGTGTCCAAGTTTATCGTATGCGAGTAAATATCCTTGGAAACGATACAATAAAAGTGACTTTGCACGTCATGTGAATGGCCTATAAGGCAACCGCTAGGGGTGAAACGATTAGTTAGAATATTCGAGTAATCGTTCGAAAATTTTAAACGAAGGAGCATTCAAAATTTTGTACTCGACCGTTTTTTTGTTGTTTTTTCTATGTGAAAAAGAGGCTGGTGCGACTTCGGCGATAGTAGGGGAAGAATGTGTTGCTCCCTACATGGGAGCTCGCGGTTTTCCTGCCGACTTGAATTCTATAGTCATTCATTAGAAACTGGCACCCTAGCTTTTTGGTGTCTCTCTCGCATAGTTGTAGATATCGTGAAAACAACAGTACGTCCTGCATTGTGTGACCCATGCAATTACTCCTTGCCACATTTGAGGCCAGAAAAGTCCAAGAACAGGGAAATAGAAATTCAGCCAGGTTTTACAAAATTAGGACAGGTATGCCATGGCAAAATGTATGGAGAAGCAGATCCAAAACCCAGATTTTTGAGATTTAACCCCTTTAGCGCGAGCGTCGTACTAGTACGACGCACATGAGTTGCATGCCCCACGGCCGTCGTACTAGTACGACGCGCGCTGTACACTGTACAGTGAACCTGCATCTCATAGTCGTGGGGTCCGTGTTGAGTCCATAGTGACTTGTTCAAACTATCGTAACTCACTCAATACTTGGTCGATTCTCACAATCGAAACATGTATCTGCAAGAGAAAACTCTCAGCTGGCGATAGAAACAATCGCCGAAGCGATGCGACCACCGGTTGTTGAGATATGCGACTCGACACGGCAAATTTCAACTCGATTTATTTGCGCAGTCTGCAGAACGCGCATCTCATAGTCGTGGGGTCCGTGTTGAGTCCATAGTGACTTGTTCAAACTATCGTAACTCACTCAATACTTGGTCGATTCTCACAATCGAAACATGTATCTGCAAGAGAAAACTCTCAGCTGGCGATAGAAACAATCGCCGAAGCGATGCGACCACCGGTTGTTGAGATATGCGACTCGACACGGCAAATTTCAACTCGATTTATTTGCGCAGTCTGCAGAACGCGCATCTCATAGTCGTGGGGTCCGTGTTGAGTCCATAGTGACTTGTTCAAACTATCGTAACTCACTCAATACTTGGTCGATTCTCACAATCGAAACATGTATCTGCAAGAGAAAACTCTCAGCTGGCGATAGAAACAATCGCCGAAGCGATGCGACCACCGGTTGTTGAGATATGCGACTCGACACGGCAAATTTCAACTCGATTTATTTGCGCAGTCTGCAGAACGCGTATTTTCCATCATGGATCACTTGTGCGCTACCTGCTGCCATGGAAACAAGATTCAAATGATGGTAGTGGATCCCGTGAGTCCTCACAAAAAATTTGAGCTCGATACGAGCAAGGAGACCGAAATGGCAGCTGAATATTTGAGCTTGGTTAGTCTTGGCCGTGCTCAAGTCTGTCGAGCGCGTGGATGAAGTTTGCCAGACTGTAGCACGGGGTTTTGGTTTCGCTCCGAGCTAGGTTTGACACCAGTTTGTCACTCGTCTCAAGACCTTTCCAGGAAGCTCAAGATCGTGGAATTCGTCCAAGGGAAGGTAAAGTTATCGATCCTTGAGCAGCTAGTACTTTCATGGGAAAATGCGACTTTTACAGGTGTTGTCGCGTGGGGCGCGCTCAGGTAGCGTCGTGCTAAAGAGGTTAAAGTGGTTTTTTGATCCTCAATTCGGCCCAAATCCGACTTTCAAAAGCCAGCGGCCAGTTCCGATGAATGGACTGTAGTATTGGCATTCCATTTTCAAAAGCTTTTGTTGTACCGCTCGCCCACTGGTATGCATGCATTATGCATGCCTTTGAGTCAGTATTTTATGACTTGGACGATGCGATCACCACAGCAAGTAATAAGTTAGTTAGTTATGAGGTACGGAAGGACTGATGAAAATCTTTACTTTACACTCTGTACAAGCCGTTGGCGACTTTTGTTCTATGGTCACGGATAATTGTTTTCCGAATCAGTGGAGAACTCACAAATTTAGATGAAATACTCGAAATAATCGGATACCCGATGGAATAATTATTATGAATGAGTGATCGATTGGTCAAAATAGATACTCGTTTCACCCCTAGCAACCGCTCAAGGGACCTTCAAAACTTGATCCCTGTGTACAGCCGGTCTCCTTATCCAGGGTCATTGAACTGGAAAATGGTTGTTGTGGTCTTCTAGACAGGTGGTCTCTTTATCCAGGGTCATTGGACTGGAAAATGGTTGTTGTGGTCTTCTAGACAGGTGGTCTTCTAGACAGGTGGTCACCTTTTGAGAGCGGTCACCTTGGCAGGTTTTACTGTAGTAGTTAAATCTCGGTTATGGATTCTTGAAATTCTGTTCAGGACTTTCTTGCGACATGTTTTAATCATATGAATAGGATGCTTGGAGAGCTGAAGCTGACGGACAGAACTAGCCTAAGGCCGCGGGCACACTGAAACGAGGCACGTTTGGCTTCAGGCGCGTACGCAGGGTCACCTCTAGGGAGGTTTCCAACCGAATCCTAAACAATGAGTTAAACCCGTTTTAGAACAAGGTCTGTCTCGTTGTCCAGGAAACGACCAATCAGCGACGTTCCCGCCAAGGGCCTTGTCAGAGTTTAAATAGCCCGCTCAATCGTAATTTCACTACTCTTGATGCCGCGTCGACGGCCTTGGATTACTTTAAAGCCCGCTGAATATCCTCACTTTCAACTCGCACAACTTCATGTACGCATTACAGTACGGTGCAGATAATGAACTTTGCACAAAATGTATGGTGTACTACTAAAAGCTACCCATTTCAAAAGTGTGTACGGCTTTTGCCTCCCGTACCGTTTTCTACAACTATGTCGACCTGAAAAAGACGAAAATAGTATGGACCCGCTGGGGTGGGCGTTTGCAGCGGACTTTACGGTACTCTTTCACCTGTACGATTTTCCTTTCTCAACAGCTGGCTGAACCCCATAAAAACAGAAGATCACAGTCATTAATGGTACCGAAAAGGGGCTCTCAAAGCCCCTAAATAGCTCCACAAACTACGAATAAGAATGAAGGTCGCAATAAGAGCCCAGCATTCCATTTGCTTCTATTCTCACTTTTATTAGTCCTCAGTGGTGCCGAGTTACCAGAAGAAAATACTCTATCATACGATTCATACCACACCAATTCTCTCTTCACACAAACCACAAAACTACCCAATATATCAGGGTACACAAGCATAATGCAAGTGAGATACAAATGCATGTAACCTCGTTCTAAAATAGTTAGTGCATGGCAGGGAGGGCTTGTTAGTGCCCGACAGGTTAGCCTGAGGGCCGTAATAACTAAAGAGCCCGAGGAAATTTTCAAAATTATGCATTTTTTCGTGTTCTTTGGATCATAACTTCAGTTCTACTCACTCAATCTTCATTATTTTGGGCTTCCTGGAAGTGAAAAGGTACCCGGGAGAGAATGAGGTCGACCATGATAGCCAGGACACAGTAAAGTCATGTACATATCCAGCGCTATCGGTAGAGTGCAGCGACGGTGCGAAAAATGCCCCAAAGGCCCAAACGTAAACGCGTCCTGCTCCAGCGATTTCGTTTTTCTTGATAGCAGAGTTTCGATTTTTTGCTGTGTACTCTTGACAATATCACAAGTGAAGCCCCTGCAAATTTGAGCAAGTCAGCGTGACAGAAAGTCTCAAATTCTCGATACTCAAGTCGCACTGCGCGCTTTTGAAATTGCCGAGATCGCGGCTCTACTTACTTACGAATGATTTATCTCAAGAGAAATTGCTCGCAGCGCGTCGCAAATTGTTTCAACCGACAGCTGAGAGTTTTCTATTTGACCTGGATATTTGGATCATTGGATTTGAGCGAGATTTGAGCGAGATTTGACAGAGTTACGCGATCTGTTGACGTGTTGCATTCTTGCCAGATCGATCGTGCGCCCTACCAAAAAATGCCCAAAGACGTTGCTCGTATGGAACATTTCGAGGTTTCCGGGCAACGCCCCCCCCCCCCCCCCCCTGCGTACGCGCCTGGGCTTGTTATTGCTGGCTTAGCTGGCGTGCGTGCTCCCTGGTTTAAGCGGTCCCACCAGGCATTGAGTGCAGTGTCTCGACTGGCTTGTTTCTGCTCGCCAAAGTTTGAAAATCTCAAAGCACACATCGAAGTTCGTAAGAAATTGGAAGCTAAAGACATGTAACATAGTATGAAATGAAGAAAGAAAAGAAGCCATGGACCCTAAATTTCAAAACGTGTTTTTCTTTCTGATTGTTTGGTGTACGCGGAAAAAATGTCTACGGTTTACCAGTCCTTCCTGATGTAAAAACATTCTGCGCTCCCTTTTGCTATCCCTGGCCAAGTTCAATCCACAAACGGACACACGACGATGCTGACGACAACGTAGCCATAAGCCCATGGGCTAATATATGAAATAATGCATTTTCCGGGAAAATAAATCAGTATTAATGGTTCGTTTTTATAGGAGAACATGTTGAGCCGTGGATGAAATATATAAAAAAGGACACGTCTCTTCTTGTAGTACATGCCGGAATGCTGTGATGGGCATTGCATCGGTACTTGTAGCTGGATTCACCTTACTTTGTTCTTCTGGCCCATCTCGGTGTGCTTTTCTACACTGCTCGGTACCGTAGCTGGAGTGCTAGTAAGTACAGTGCTGGCAACTTAAACCCGACCCCCTTGCCGGCGCGGCGAGCCGGCAAGGGGGTCGGGTTTCAGTTGCCAGCACTGCACTTATCACAGGCATCTACAGCCGTAAGGCATCATGATTATGAGAGGCATGACACACGTTGCAGACGATCAGTCTTTCCGGAATCAATAAAAGTACAGTCTCCTTTGCTACCATAGGGCTGGCGACCTGTAAACAAATATAGAAGAACCGTCAGGCGAAATAGCACGTCATAGTACATTTGAGATCAGCGGGAAGAAGATGACGACGTCCACTAATTCAGTATCTGTGCACACGAATCTGCTGTGTGTGTGACTCTGTGTGTCAGCTATGATATCATCTTCTGTGGTTCCATGCCTAGCATGTACGTCTGAACCATCCTGCAAAGTTTGAATGACGTAGGTTGAGCGATCGATCCGCGAAACATACTTTTTGAAATTCTCTTCATAGTATATCTTCCACCACTGAAATTTCGAATTTCTTCGAAAAAAGTGCTGAGAGGGGTGGCTTGCAACCTCGATATGGCTTGTTCCAGGCATGCTTTGGAGCCATCTTCTGTTGAAGTAGTGGCAGGGATCTGCCCTGCAACTGCTACAACAAAAAATGATTCGATCTGAGAAAGGGTGAGACCGCGAATCTCCGTTGAATATTGAGTATTTCAAGCCTTTTCACGACGAAGATGGAGTTCTTTTTGGAGATGGACGGCGCGGCAAAGGACATGGTGTCCGACTTCTGGCGTCTGTTGAAGCCAGGGATCATTTGTCCAGTCAGGTCGGCAGCCTAACCGTCGGTAAGCTTGTGTTTGGATCCCGTTCTGCTCGATGTGGTAGATCACAAACAATTTGATATCGCACAAATTGATCTCAGCATCGTGCGTACGGTATTTTATATTCAGAAAATCCCAAAGTGTCTCTGTGTGGCCGTCCTATGCCACGAGAAACTCCAATCAGGCTCCTATGTCCTCTGCCTTCATGATTGAATGTCCACTTCGTTTGAACAACGAACACATCAATCGAGGAGGGCTTTGCAATGAAAAATACAGCTATACTGGAGCTAAAAAAAGAAAGAAAAAAACGTGCTCAGGATGAGACTCGAGTACACGCATACTCTCCCAGCAGGTGAAACGCAAATTTTTGTGAAAAATGCGTGACGCCGACTGACCAGTAATTTCGCCTGACGTGTGCGGTACTGTTGGGCGCCGAAGAACTGGGGGTCAGGGTTCTAGCCTAGCCCGTTCTTATTTTTAGCGAACACAGCAGTTTCGTTCTCGTTCGATGGTCCAGTCTTACATGTACATTTATGCAGAGTTATACGTCTGAGTGTACATTATAGTGTACATTACGGTTTCCGGTCTTATCTGCAAAAATCCAGCCTAGAGTCTGTTTCAAAAAGATTTGCAATCCTGGCGATCGCCCGGGGAGTTTGCCGTCTTACCGTATGAGCGCTCGAGCGCTGCCTGGAAAAACTCACTGTGAACTCGAAGAAATATTCCGCGCGAAAGCATGAAAAATGACAACTCACTCGCGTCGGTGCATGTACGTCTGGTTTACAACAAACGAGTTCTTCCTTGTATTGATATGGAGTCAGAGAGGATACGTCGAAAGTGTGGTAAATGTTGACGAGCGGGATGGGTCCCAATTCGTTTTGTGCTCAAATAGTTTCTTTGAGCTGCGATGCAATTTACTCTCACCATGTGACGAAAACGACATCGACACAGACTCATTCCCAAGGCCATGACTTGGCAAAGCTATCCGTGTGACTTCGACAACATCTTGAGAAAAGCAGGCGCCTGTAAAAGCTGATAGAAGACGGCGTTGACGCCTAAATTCAAATAAATTGGCGATCTTGAAATACTAAAATAGTTCTCAAAAAGAAATCGATCGATCGATGTGCTGGTGTATTCAACAACACGTAGCTACAGCGCAATGACTTCCGTGTTCACTCACACTGTTTCAGTGCTGTGGGTGTGTTCAGAATCACATGGCATGAGCCAGTCAAGTGTCAGTCAGTTCGGCAGGAAACGCTAGCTCCAACAACAAGTCGTTTGGCTCAGCCACCTTTTGTCTTGTACATCACCAAAAACAATGAAAAAAAAGTTTGACTTGAAGATATTACAGGGTGCGACAGAGCTCTCGGCCATTGAAGAAAATGTTGAGTCACCTCCACCATCACACTGCGCTCTTTAGCCGACTAGACCCTCCTGCACACAACCATCACCATTGCGAGGACACTTCCGTAGACGATATTGATAAACTCCTTCAGACAGCTGTTTCGCTAATACATAGCTCATCAGTGAAGGTAGATGTTGAATGATTAAAAATATAGACCAAACTGCTATTATATAGGGGATTTCCACATACAAAACTGGAATAGCTGAGGTGATAACGCGGGAAAAGGAAAGTGTGAAGTACTGTTGACGCGCATTGGACATGCATGCAGCGTGTCAGCGGCAGTGGGTGATGGGCAGATAACAAGGTAGCTTGCGGACAACATCGGTGGCATGAAGCCTAGTGACTGCCAAGCGTCTTGGCGCGACGGGCGAGCAGTACAGTGTCATGCCCCAGGGGCTGATGTGGCTGTCGACGTCGGCGGGTCGTGAGGTGCGTTCGCAGGCCTTCATGGCGCTCGGACAACTGCAATACTAGTACACAGACTCTCACTAGCTACATAGTACTCTGATTCTGGCACGTTATTTCTGCATTGAATAGTGATTGATTTTCCGCGCCGAATTTCCGACGCTGCATGCATGTCCAATGCGCGTCAACAGTACTTCACACTTTCCTTTTCCCGCGTTATCACCTCAGCCATGCCAGTTTTGTATGTGGAAATCCCCTATATAATAGCAGTTTGGTCTATATTTTTAATCATTCAACATCTACCTTCACTGATGAGCTATGTATTAGCGGAACAGCTGTCTGAAGGAGTTTATCAATATCGTCTACGGAAGTGTCCTCGCAATGGTGATGGTTGTGTGCAGGAGGGTCTAGTCGGCTAAAGAGCGCAGTGTGATGGTGGAGGTGACTCAACATTGACTTGAAGATAGTTTGGGGTTTGAACTCACAACTTCATGGTCAGCAGACAGCATTCATAACCACAAGGCCAAAAAGGAAAGGATAAATCGTGAGTTTTGATAAAAAATCGATAATGGCTTTTTTTACTACAAAGCACTGGCCAGCAACATAAAAGGGGAGGTAGACAAAATTGGACAAGCGAACATTGACAACACAGAGGAGCCTGGCATGCGTGCCGATGAGGTAGGTCAACCTCCCCCGACCTAGTGGTCTCGGGTTCAACAGTTGGTCTACGCATCAGGAAGGGGAAATGGACAGAGCAAGGGAGAATGAGCATGAGGAGCTTCCCAGGAGAGGAAGAGTGAGAGAGAGAGAGAAACAGAAAATGATAATAATAGAGACAACCGGTTATTCTCAGTGCTGGTGGACGTCAGTGGCCCATAGCCAATTGGTCTGGCGGAGGTGATGGTAGGCCTTGGTCTTGAATGTCGGCAATTTCTTGAGAGTTGGGCGTTCGGCGAGGATTGGGGCAAGCAGTGTGTTCCAGCTCTCCAGGACAAAGTATGGGAAGGAGCGGCGGATGAACTCTGGACTGGAGTCCGGCAGAGGAGTTGCGAGTTGGAAAGAGTGGCCACCGAGGGACTGGCGTTGCCGGCGCGTCCGGGGTGCAGCGTTAACTCTTGCTGGGGGAGTTAACATGTTGGTAAGCAGAGCTGGACCTGGTATGCATTGCAGCTTATACAGGTAGCACAGCCCGTAAACATGCCTTCGGATTGCCAGGCTGGGGAGCAATGAGGGGCCAATAACCTTCATGGCTCGACGCTGGACCAGGTCCAGCTGATGGAGGTGACAATGTGCCGCACTTGCCCAGACGAGAGGAGCGTACTCCATTATAGGCCGTACAAATCCTTTGTACACAGTTAGGCGCCCTGCACTGTCCAAGATCCGAGATGCCTCCAGGGGCGGATCCAGGATTTTTTCAAGGGGGGTTCAGTTTTCTTCCGCCCTTATAAAGGGCGAAAGAAACGGGCTTTTCCAAAAAGGGCCGAAAAGGGCGAAAAAAGGGCGGGCACCTTTGGGAAAGGGCTAGAGGATAGGCGCTCTGATCCCATTGTCGAGCGCTCGAGCGCAGGTAGTGCTTCAGCCATTTCAAGGCAGTGTTGCTGCGCTCATTCTCCGCAGAGGTGACGGGTAGTGTTGAAGCAATCCGGAGGAGGACGTGGATGTTCGGGAAAACATCAGCATCGCAATGCACAAGAGCTCGTGGGGTAGCTGGAAGTGCACGAGACTTCTGTGCTGCGTCCTTCCATTTCCTGACCCACTTTCGGATGTCAGTTGATATAGTTGAAGAGCTTGGCAGATCATCAGAGTACGTGTCGACCAAGCGTTGAATGTTGGCAAGTAGGCCTTTCCCATATCGGCCGGCCGAAAAATTCGCCGAAAGTAGCCTTTTCAGAAAATCGCCGATCCTTTCGCCGAATTCTGAGATTTTACCGAGAAATCGCCGAATATACATGTACATGTAATAATAATAATATCTTTATTAGGATGACCCAGAGGCTTGTCGCCTATCAATACCTTATAAGCTTATTCCTTGGACTTTTGCTGACTTGGCTCCTAGACCACAAGTACAAGGGGTTCACCGCTTTGAAGGGTGTACATGTACATGTACATGTATTATGCATGAGCTAAAGTGAAAGTACATGTAGTACAATGTACATGTTTTGCAGGGTCGTGGGCAACTGGCCATGACCGCTCGTGTGCGCCTGCGTCACGGCCCGTGGGCATTTCCCAAATCTGCCGGCCGAAACATTGGCCGAAAATAGTGGTTTTGAAGAAATCACCGATCTTTTAGCCGAATACGCAATTTTCGCACTGAATTCGCCGAAAATTGATGTTTTAGTGCCTCAATAGCATGCAAATACAATTTCTGTAATCATTACTTGCTTGCGAAAGATGGCTGCGACTTTAGAGCCGAATTTCTGTCAAAAGGCCTTAGGCCTGTGGGGATTGCCCTATCAAAAATTTAATAATTATAATAATACGAAGTAGTGGTTGCGACTTCGGCGATGATTTGTAAGAAAGGTTTGCTCCCCACACCGGAGCTCGCGCTATTCCGCTCGCGCTATTCCGCGGAGCGTCTCTGTAAGTTTGTATCCCTGGTGATGTTTGTGCCTGGAGAGCACTATATAAGTGGTGCTCTTCAGGCACAATCTTCCTCAGCCTACTCAAGCTCAACTGATGAGGGGTGAATTCCCCGAAACACTGTGTATTGAGCAGGGAGTGGTGCTTTCTTGCAGGTTTGCCGAGTCGAAGGTTCGATGGACTTCTCGTGTGCTCTGGATGGCAGTCGTGAGTCAGTCAAGTGTCAAGTAAAGTCGGCGGAATAGCGCGAGCTCCGGTGTGGGGAGCAAACCTTTCTTAATAATAATAATAATAATAAGTTCCACCTTATACAGAAATTTTCAGCCGATTCTGGCGATTTTTTCAGCCGATCGAAAAGCCGAAAAGGCCAAAATAAATGGCCGATTTGGGAATGGCCTATAGGGCTTGAAAGTGATGACGTCAAAAACGGCCTGGGAGTAGTAAATTGACATCAGATTTCTATTTTGGATCCACTAAGGTGTGACTTTGCTATTGCCTCAGTATGTGGGTGCATAGCAACCCACTCATGTCGTATGCAGGTGCAACTTTTACTTCGCCACCAGTTGTCACCCCGCCCCCACTAGCCAAATCAGTCAGTTTCACTGGCAACATCACCTTGCTGTGAGTGAGACCGCTTGAAATGTGCTTGGATCCATACAAAAACTGGATCCAGGTGGATCCAGTTTTCGAATTTTTCAAATTGTTGCTATGCCATTGCTATGGAGTGACGTACTTGTAGCACTTTCAAGCCCTATTGGCAAGGTGTTCGTCTGAGGATCATATCAATGTAACATCTGCATGATTCAGCTCGGGCTATACATGTATATGCGCTACGGCCGGCCAGGATCCTAGGAGCAATTCGCATGCCTGGTGTTTGTAAAAAAAAATAAAAAAAATGCACCATGGTCGGAAAAATTTTAGGGGGTTCGTTCGAACCCCCCGAACCCCCCCCCCCCCTGGATCCGCCCCTGGCCTCTCGGAGCAGGCCGAGTCGCTGGTTGGCTTCCAGGGCAAATTGTAAACCATGGGAAAAGGCCGGAAACCTGGCCGAAATTCTAACTCCTTAACGGCTAGTCCAATTGTTCCGAAACCTTCACAGAACAATTTGCCGTGTCCTAACAAGCCATTCTATGTACTCTGTTGTCCAAATTTCTCCTATCTTCATACTTTTTAAGACCAAAACCTGATTGTAAATCTTTTTGAAATGGACTGTAGGCCGTTCTTAAAAGTTGGTGAAATTCTAGTCTGACCGTTCTTCGGCGCCCAACAGTGCTGTAGGCTTTTGGGGTTGATAGGGTGGGCGTTTTTGGTGTGCTCCTCACAGTCTGGTTGGGTGTGGTGGCTTCCCTTCGCCTCGAATTACAGCCACAGCTATCTCCACTGTAGGGCAATGATCTACGAATCCATGGTCATCAGTCAAAAGTCAAACAAAGAAATATGAAGCGGCTGGATACGTGCATGCAGAAAGGCAAAATCCAAAGACCAACGCAAGAATGAACATCAATCTCAAATTCAATGTTTGCTTTTTTTTGGCTTGTTTTTGCCTCTT
Source organism: Sycon ciliatum (assembly GCF_964019385.1). Lineage (NCBI taxonomy): Eukaryota > Metazoa > Porifera > Calcarea > Leucosolenida > Sycettidae > Sycon > Sycon ciliatum. Next base: position 17,578,315 of record NC_088654.1, on the reverse strand, counting down.
TTTGCCTCCTTTTGCTTGTTTTGACTTGTCTCCAGCCGAGCGTCACGCGATTCCCACACGAAACGTGAATTATCATTTTTTTTGCTTTTTTTGCTCGGTTCTGCTTGCTTTTGCTTGTTTTTGCTTGTTTTTGCTCGGTTATGCTCGGTTTTGCTTGTCCGGTGTGTTGGTGCGCACACGTCCACTTTCTCCCAGTTTTGCAAGCTGGGGGCTGGGAATTCAGCTGCATGAAAAACGGCCGAGAGCCCGCTAGTGCTGAGATGGCGGCAGAAGCTGTTGGCATAGGCCAACATCGCCGAGCAAATTCTAAATGCTTTTCCTTTGTTTGTTTATATGCGCATGCGTCTGTGGGGTCATGTGCATCCGTGTGCTTGTGTGTGTGTCTGTGCGTGTGTGCTTGTGTGTGTGTCTGTGTGCTTGTGTGTGTGTCTGTGCATGTGTGTGTGTGTGTGTATGTGTGTGTGTGTGTGTGCGTGTGCACGAATGCTTATATCACGTGTTCACACAGGTCCCAGGCTTTATCTCCACCATCCCGGTTGCCAACCTGCGCCTTTTGTTTGCCAACACACTCCATAGCTGTAATTTTAAACTGGAAGGCGCCAGAATAGCAGAGTATATCAACATCACGGCCAAATGTGGAGATCGTGAAGCTTTTGTAAGACGAATGAGGGCTCATTTTCAAAAACAACATGTAGAAATTACCGAAAGAACAGAGGTTATGTTGCTTGAATGATCAACCTGTA
>NC_088654.1:17568872-17577372 GCF_964019385.1 Sycon ciliatum | reverse complement strand
GTGGTGTGCTTCACTGTCCGGAGAGTGCTCAATACCCACGTAGGGCAGAGCCTATCTATCTCTCTATCTATCTGTAATACAAATATTGCACAGCAATGAATCAAACAAGTCTCTTTCCGCTGTTACTCCGAGTTTCGCGTGTAAGCAGCCTAGGGACTTTAGACAACTGTCTATCTATCTATCTGAATAGGGTGCTCGTGAATGTATCTACCCTGCTTTTCCACTATCTTCTTCTTCCTGCAGCGTGGTGGTCTTAGCACGCCCACTTGTTTTGGTACAAGCAGCGATATACAGGCCCTAACTAGCTATCCAGTCTCCTTGATCAACTCAAAACACACCACCTTACTCCTGTCCCTGGACCTGTTGCCAGCTAGCCTGCGTTTCCGCTATGACATCCGTAGCATAGCGAACTCTGACATAAATAAGCTTCCTGTGTTCTTTGTTGGCACAAGTACGGGAGAGATCATGAAGGTGAGGATATATTTCGGTGGCACAATCACTGATTTCATTTCATGATTTAAAGGGGAGATCCGTGCTGCGTGCGACCAGTGTACTACTTGCAACGTAGACTTTCTCACCCCATGTCTGGAGCACGATGGTTATCTAAGGGCATGTTCGATTGGTAAGGATCGGGATCCAGATCTCAGATCCGTCGGATCCTTCAGATTCAACTGAACACTTTACTGTATAGCATGAAATTTTCGGACGGAAATATTTTCGGACAAAGCCGAATTTCGACCTTTCGTACGGATTCTATTTTCGTACATCGCTGCATGCTAAATGCACGTGTTCGCAAGCAGTACCCATGTATAGTGTCCATAATTTCACGGGAACAAATTTTAGTACGGAAGTAATTTTAGTACAAAGAGGCCGTGTACGAAATCGTACGAAAATAAATTCCGTCCGAAAATTTCCTGCTATACAGTATTCCCGTAGGTATGCAGAAGACGTTACTTCAGTAACGTCTTCTGCATAGCTAGCCAGGGTCCACACAGCTTTAATTCCCATAGCTATGCAGAAGACGTTACTTCAGTAACGTCTTCTGCATAGCTAGCCAGGGTCCACACAGCTTTAATTTGGTATTTGTGTGTTTGTTTGTTTGTTTGTTTGTTTGTGTCACGCCTGGCGCTATCCGTATCTGACGGCAAAAAAGCATAGGATGTTATAAATTTTTCAATTCTCCTTTTCTTTTCAGGCATATCCTGGGATTCGAACCCGCACTATCGCCCTACATGCATTCCCCCATACACTTCGCATTCATACCCATTCTTCCAAGTTGCTTCACGTTATTATCTTGCGTTTGAAAGCCCTATTTGAATATTGCGGGCAGCTGTATGTGGCCAGCTGTGTTTGATGGTACGGTACGGGAGACGGTGTCGTATTACCCTCGATCGTACCTGTCCCGTACCTATCCCCTACCGTACCGTGCCATCAAAGACGGCTGGCCACAATGCATATTCAAATACTAGTAGGGCTTTCAAATGCAAGATCACAATGTGAAGCAACTTGGAAGAATTAGTATGTATGCGAAGTGTATCAGGGGATGCATGCAGGGCGCGCGATAGTGCGGGTTCGAATCCCAGGTTGTGTCTTAAAAAAGAGGAATTTTTTAAAGAATTTATAACATCCCTATGCTTTTTTTTTGTCTAGGTCATCAAGGCAAAAAAGCATAGCGTAGGGCCCTGAGCTTCCAAGCTCTCTCGTTTGGTATTTTGTGTGTTCGTTTGTTTGTTTGTTTGTGTCACGCCTGGCGCTATCCCGTATCTGACGGCAAAAAAACCATAGGGATGTTATAAATCTTTCAATTCTCCTATTTTTTTTCAGGCATATCCTGGGATTCGAACCCGCACTATCGCCCTACATGCATTCCCCCATGCACTTCGCATTCATACCCATTCTTCCAAGTTGCTTCACGTTATGATCTTGCGTTTGAAAGCCCTATTTGAATATTGCGGGCAGCTGTATGTGGCCAGCTGTGTTTGATGGTACGGCACGGTACGGGAGACGGTGTCGTATTACCCTCGATCGTACCTGTCCCGTACCTATCCCCTACCGTACCGTACCATCAAAGACGGCTGGCCACAATGCATATTCAAATAGGGCTTTCAAATGCAAGATCATAATGTGAAGCAACTTGGAAGAATTAGTATGTATGCGAAGTGTATCGGGGGATGCATGCAGGGCGCGCAATAGTGCGGGTTCGAATCCCAGGTTATGTCTTAAAAAAAAAGGATTTTTAAAAAAAGAATTTATAACATCCCTATGCTTTTTTTTGTCTAGGTCATCAAGGCAAAAAAGCATAGCGTAGGGCCCGGAGCTTCCAAGCTCTCTCGTTTGGTATTTGTGTGTTTGTTTGTGTCACGCCTGGCGCTATCCCGTATCTGACGGCAAAAAAAGCATAGGGATGTTATAAATTTTTCAATTCTCCAATTTTTTTTCAGGCATATCCTGGGATTCGAACCCGCACTATCGCCCTACATGCATTCCCCCATACACTTCGCATTCATACCCATTCTTCCAAGTTGCTTCACGTTATGATCTTGCGTTTGAAAGCCCTATTTGAATATTGCGGGCAGCTGTACGTGGCCAGCTGTGTTCGATGGTATGGTACGGGAGACGGTGTCGTATTACCCTCGATCGTACCTGTCCCGTACCTATCCCCTACCGTACCTTACCATCAAAGACGGCTGGCCACAATGCATATTCAAATAGGGCTTTCAGCCACCTTTGTTTACTAACGCTCCTGATCCCACTAGTTAATGTAGCCTCCATTTGGTGTTTGTCTTTACACAGTGTGTGTGTGTGTTTTAGTTCGTCTTGTCTCACTACTTCCACCTTCTCTTTTCTCTCTTTCCCCTTTTTATTATCACCCCTTGTGCATAAATTCTTCGCTAAATTTATCACGTAGTTGCGATGGTTGCCACCCTTGTGATGCTACCTATCCCTATATTTCATTGGTTCTGGTTACTTGTATTTCATTTTTTGAAGAGAATGCCCGAAAACTGGTTCATGAATTTCGGACTCCTTATTGCTGATGATGGTGAAGAATAACTTGACATTTGTAGTTTTTCTTTTCCCGATTCCTTTACCTGCTATTCATTCGTTATCTGCCTCCACTGAGGAGCTCTTAGTGAGCGAAACAGCTGTCTGGACGATATACAACATCTACCCAAGAACGAACCTCCTCGCTATGGAGTGGTGTGAATGGGGGCCAAGAGCGCAGTGGGGAGAGCCGGACAGTTTACATTACTTTCAAATGGCCGAGTTTGTCGCTACAGTCAACTTCGCCTATAGCGACACTCGGTGGGGCATCAGAAAAGTGTCCTTATTCGCGAAGTGTCGTTATACCCGAAGTCTCATTATATGTATTACAGTTGGATGGGACTTTGCTCTGGGCATGAGAATTCTGTCGTTATTCGCGAATTGTCGTTATATCCGCTGTCGTTATTAGCGAAGTTGACTGTACTTCTGATCTTCCGCACAGGAAATGTTTACCTAGAATAAAACACCAGGCGTGTCTTTACCACCATATTTATCAACTAGAATATAACGTGACCTAGAAATCAGCCATGCCACGCCACACAGTGTGCAAAGTGCATTTTTGGATCTGGAAAACTGGTTTACCGAAGTTTTCGCGCTACCAAACCGTTGATTTTTGGGAAATACCGAAAATATTACGCCGCCGAAATATCCCGGTTTTGTAGTACTGTGACGTTGTTGAGTTTACCGCGTACTTTTACCAGTTGCCGAAAACTCCGGGCTGAGATGTGTGTGTGTGTGTGTGTGTGTGTGTGTTTGTCGTGAGAGGAATCGTTTCCCATGATAAGCCGGATCGCTGCCAGAGATGGCTCTCTCGAACATGATCCCTGAGTCCCTGACCTAGTACCTCTCTCTCAGCGGACTGCCGTTGCTCGTCGTTCCGTATTGTCGGCCCCGCAAGGGGACACGTCACCGTAATGGCAGTGTTTACCAGGACCAGGTGTGTGTGTGTGTGCGTGTGTGCGTGGACGTGTTTATACGTGTGCGTGTGTACTGTAAAACGGGGAATTTTCGGCGGTGCAATATTTTCGGTATTTCCCAGAATCAACGGTTCGATAGCGTGAATATTTCGGTAAATCAGTTTCACAGATCCAAGAAATGCATTTTGCACACTGTGTGGCATGGCATTGTTGAATTTTAGGTCGCGTTTAATTTAAGATAAAAATTACCTGTACCGAAGTTACCGAAAATAAATCTTCACCGAAGATTTCCGGTTTTACAGCACTCTAATTTCAGAAATTTTCGGTGCTCAATATTTTCGGTATGAGGGCAACAGGCTAGGTTAGGTGAACAGAAATTTTCGGTGCAGAGAAGCAGTTCCCTATTGGATTAGGTGTGTTAGTGTTTGTTCGGTGTATTGAAATTTTAGGTATGAAACAGACGCACTGAAAGTACCGAAAATAAAAGTACACCAAAAATTTCTGAAATTACAGTATAATTATGTTAGTACGTGTGTGTGGATGTATTTGGATGTATGTAATTGTGTGCTGGTGTGCACGCACGCACGTGCACATGTGTGTATGTGCGTGCGTGTGTGTATGTGTATGTATGTGCGTGTGTGTGTGTGTATGTGTGTGTGTGTGTGTTTGTGCTAGTTCGGTTGGTGGGTACACTTATGCCAGATAGTGTTGGGCCTGTTGCCAACGGGCTCGGCTGCTTGAAGGTGTATTGTTGTACCTACCACCTTTGTTGGTTTCAGGGTTCATATACTTTCTATTTGAAGTATACATACCTGTTAACCATGGACTGCTTCTGGCTAGATTAACTCTTGTGTAATCAATGGTGCTAGTGAAGATTATATCAGATCCACACTGATTTAGCCACCCACACTAGTACCAAGTATTACCTTCACTGGGGGCAGGAGTACCTGCAGTTGGATCCCGGGGCGGATACCCTGATGCCGTCAATCCTTTTTCTGCACCTTGTCCTCACCCACTTACTGAGGTGTGGTGAGCCCATAAGTGGGATCATTTCAAGTCCACCCTAGTTTGGGGATTTCAGGGGGTGTCGGCCGTTGGGTGGTTCAATGGCCAATTGAGTCATCTTTCCTAGATTCCTTTTGAGTCTCTCTCCCCTCTCCCGGGGAGACCCACGTGACCAGTTTTGGCAGTGAGCAAGTACAAGTGTGTTTGTGTGTGTATGTGTGTGTGTGTGTGTGTGTGTGTGTGTTGCTGTGTGTGTGTGTCTGTGTCTGTCTGTCTGTCCGTGTGTTTGTGTGTATGTGTGTGTGTGTGTGTCCCATATGGTGCAGTGGTATGTGCAGTCGATTTCCAATCGAGAGGTTGCGGGTTAAATTCCCGACGATTATGGTCGCACACGTCTTTCTTCTCTTTCTCATTCTCCTAGCTCTTCTTTCATTCTCCTGGGTGGTTACCAACAGCCAGTGTATGCCGTATTATGTGGTGTGGTGTGTGTGTGTCGAAAAAGAAAAAAGAAAAGAAAAATATGTAAATAATCGACGCGGAGACAACAATTTTATAGCTCTCACTTTACTTCTATTGTCTCACCTTCCCTCATTCTATTTTTAGCACTTTGTTTTGTTCTCGTAACACATTATTGAATGTATATAAATTATTGATTTGGCATGGTTATTCTTCAGTCACGGCTTTCCACTGATGATTGTGACAAGAAAATCGATTTTGGTAAACCTTCATGACTTTGTTGTAGTGTGGCGATGACAGCAGAATTTGTTCTCTTTATAGCTATTATAAAAAAAGAAAAAGAAATTAAAAAATGGAAAAATGAAAAATAGGGATTCACTGGCCAGAAAAAGTCACTTCAATCAGCTGTGTGATGGATACCAGGCTAAAAATAGTGGCGGTCAATTCTTCAGCCTTGCAAGCTGTTGAATGGTGCAATCCCAGCACAAGTTGCTATGTTAGTTGCTATGTCTAACATAGCTGTTCGCAGGTCTGAGGTGTGCCGGTGTGTGTGTGTGTGTCTGTGTGTGTGTGTGTCTGCGTGTGCATGTGTGTGTGCTCACTCTAACTTGCTTGGACGTTGGTGGATATGCCAAATTATTTTGTTTCAGCTATTTGAACCAAGTACTGGCATTTGGTGGGTTTTTGAGGTGGTGAAGCTTGATGACCGCAGCCAACCTGTAACGGATATTACTATCTCTGGTGGAAATTATTATGCTACATTGCAGGGGGGAAGCACAGCCTCTGAGGTTAGTCCTACAGATTGTGTGTGTGTGTGTGTGTGTGTGTGTGTGCACGCGCGCGTTTGTGTGTGTGTGTGTGCGCGCATTTGTGCATGTGTGTGTGCATACGTGCTAGCGTGTGTGTGTGTGCGTGCGCGCGTGTGTGTGTGTGTGTGCGTGTGCATGCGCGTGGGTGTGGGTGTGTGTGTGTGCGTGTGTGTGTGTGTGTGTGTGTGTGTGTGTGTGTATGTGTGTGTGTGTGCGTGCGTGTGTGTGTGTGTGTGTGTGTGTGTGTGTGTGTGTGTGTGTGTGTGTGTGTGTGCAAGCACATGTGTTTATGTGTGTACACACGTGTACAGGCGACTCCACATTCTAATGAAAACCCATGTGTAAAACATTCTCGGTATTGCGGGCCGTTTTCCACATTTCTACGAGCCGGTACAGAATTGGCCCTTTGGTAGAGAACCTTGTCGCTGATGAACTTTGATCCTAGAGGGTGGTGGCGTTCCCACGGCGGATGCGGAAAACTCGGCTTGCAGCCGAGTCCCACGCAAACCGTGACATTTATTCATTTTTATTATTTATCGCTGATGACGTAACACATCTTGTTGGGAAGTAGTAGTTAGTACTTCCTCCGCGTCATTAAAATTGTCGCTTCCCAGAGCGATTTTTCGAATTTTGTTTTGTCCACTCGAAGGGCAAAGAAATCAGCCAGAAATTGAGGCAGAGCATTGTCGACGGACCAAGCTTTAGTTTGTGCCCCCCCCCCCCCCCCTTCGCTGCACTTGCAGCTAAGGTCGACGTCTTCATCAGAGTTTGAGACAGACCCTTCAGCATTCAACAATACGTTGAACAAGACGCGCGGTCAAATTCAGGTCAAGAAACTTCGTTTTCAAACGATCCATGCTTCCAGGTGGCAGGCAAAGAAGGCAAGCCAGCATCTTTCAAGTACACTGTAACGACCTTCCAACGGGATAGGGTAAGCAGTTTCGCACCTTCTTTCCTTGGCAAGCACTTCGCTGATTTTGTTGGTGCTTTCAGACCTGCTACCTTCGCAGCAACATGCGCCACAAGTAGCGCATTTTAGGAATTTGAGACCGCTTTGTTCTTGCCATCCTCAACTTCAGCATTTCCTATTCAGGAGAGATACCAGGATTCTTATACTCGAGCTTGTAGTCTTGATAAATGCCCACGCGAACGATGTGGGACGGCACGAACTCCAGAAAACGAAATGTGCTCTGGGGCGGAATAGTGCGGAGCGTGATGAATTTGCTTGGTGCGGAAGAGAGCTCCGACAAAGTCCGAGACCACCACGGCTTCAGTAACAAGTAGACATTGCGCAGGAAGGGTCGCACCAGTGTTCGAACACAAAAAACAGCGATTCCGACAGTCTGACTAAGACGAGCTAAGTCTCAAATATTGCGATGTGCGAAGCGACAATTTTAATGACGCGGAGGAAGTAGCAGTTTTTATTATTTTACTAGGGGAGTCCCAACAGGCTACTGCCTTTTTACTGGGAACCCTAGGTGAAGTTGAAGATGTGGCACTCATGCTGTCACCGGCTACATGCACTGGGAAGTCTGTTTCATTCTGTACCTGCAGCTGTTCCGACAGCAAAACATTGAATACTAGAAGTTCTTGAGGGGCACATAGGAGAGACAGGGCGCTCTGGCGGGATTTCGCAGTTCAAGCACTGTAATGTCGACAAATTTTCGGCCCATTCAAATTTCGGCCTCCCGGGGCTAAAACCCATTTCGGCCGCATCAAATTTTCGGCCTGTACTGCTACCGCATGTGTACACTGTCACACTGAACCTGACAAGGTTAGGCTTACACCGCACTTCCACATGGTAGGACAGATGTGGAAGTGGGCTGCTAACGGGGTTACGCTTACACCCGGACATCTGCATGGTAGGACGAATGCAAAGGAGCTGGTAACCTGGAGTTGGGCGTCAGCTCAAAGGCTTACAGGGTGCTTTGCAGCCACCCACTCCATGTGAATGCCACCCTTTCCGTGAGTTCCTTATTTATTCGTGACTCGGATAGTATGTAGTAATGAGTACTGTGATACTAGTACCACGCCAAATTGGGTGGGTTGGGATGGGGAAAATTTGGCAAAGAGCTGGTGTTGGAGCAAACAGCAAGTGAGAGTGGTAAGCAACAACAGGAACAAAGAACACGGGTGCATGCGCATATGGGGTCAGATGCGCTGGTGGGTTCAGCTGTCGACAGAGCTTGCGGGGGAACACGCTCCCGTGTGACGCGAACTACGACCATGTGCGCAGCGGTGTGGGCAGCTCAGCGACAGCGCCACGGGTAG